>NC_068338.1:41789500-42006548 GCF_014633365.1 Diospyros lotus | reverse complement strand
TATCACATGTTTTACAACACATTTTCCCCTACCCAGTTTGAGGGATACACATGAGCTTCCTCCTGGTGGTTGGGAGGTTTATGTGCACTTCAAATTATTTGCGTTTGATCAAATATCAAACAAGTACCTAACTGTTCAAGATATCCAATTTTCGTAATTTGTCTACATATCTTCTATTGTGATATGGACTTTTAGTTGCATACACGTTTATGTACATGTTGAAAAGAAAAGTGAGATGGTTTCGCGCCTTGGAAGACTGAATGGGGTTTTGCCCGGTTCCTTTCACTGTAGACGTTCAAGAATCCACCAAAATGGCTACCTCCTTGGAATAACACTTTTACTTGGAAGATTGACAAGTTTTCAGCAATCGCAGACTTTTATCTGAAATCTGAGTAGTTTAAAGCGGGGGAACACAAGTGGTATGTAGTCTTTACCCATCCTCTCTGGACAAGTATCTTACTATCCGTAGTAGTTAATTTGCCATGGTTTGGCCACAAATCTTCTATTATCATGGATGATATCGAGTTAATTAAGTGCTTAGCCATTAATGAGGTGCTTTCATGCCATGAAGACTGAAGGGCATTTTTTGCTGGGTTTCTTCCCTTTCTTTGGACACTTTCAACGATTCATTGAAGGGGTACCTCCTGTTATTTTGGAGCTGAGGTTTTTGTCGTCAGATATGCTGGCAAAGGAGATTGTTCACCCATGATTAAACAACCTTATAATAACGGTTTGCCTTGGAAAATTGACAGATTTTCATTCAAAGTCAGGGAACAGAAATGGTATATGGTCATCACCTTCGATCTGAAACCAAGGATTTAGGAAAGAAAAAGAGGAAGGAATTAAAAAAAATGGATGTTACTGTATCAATGGAAAAATACATGTATATACAAGAAGAAGAAATTGAGTGAACTGAATGAAAGACCTGTCAAGTGGATACATAGTGAATGATACTTTAATTATTGAAGTAGAAATTGTGGGCATGTCTGTGCTTAAAAAACTTACCATAACTAGTCAAGAGAACTAGATTAAACACCCATAATACCCCAAAGCAAAGCCACCCAGCCCAGGTTTTCTTTCTGTTCTTTTGTCATCCGGAGGTGTGACAGAAAATGAGGGACACTTTTATTCTCTTTTCATGCCAATGTATGTTAGCAAGGCTTAAAAGTGTTAGCAAGTAAGAAGTGGTGAAATGTCATCAAGATGCTTGCCTCACTCTGGATAATTGAAAGTTTCATTTGTCAAACAGTGTCGTTTGATTTGAAATTAGTTCCCTAGGTATGAAGAAGGAAGTCATTTGCATAAACTCAAAAAATAATAATAATTAAAAAAAAAAAAAACGAATTTTCAATAGAATATAATCTGTTTAATTTGGGGACTTATTAGTCCGCCGCATCCACGTCGGCTTGCTGTAGCATAGCATGGCGGATCCGCTACTGGGTAAAAGACTTATTATCATAGAAAAATTAAAAAAGAAAAGTATATGTAAATAGTGTGATTTTTCATACGTTTGTATATATTATCACTGGTCCAAAAATCAGACAAATAATTATGCTGTAAAAGTCAATGCAAGTCCATGTCAATGGCGTGACACTCTCCTGGGACACCACCACCAAACCAATTTCATTATTAGTTTTCCCTTTAATTATTATGACTTAATACTGGGAAAAAAAATTTATTATCTTTATATATATATATATATATAAGCAGGATAGTTTGGCAAAGAGTTTCTCCCCTAAATTTTGTATTAATTATTAAAAGTATTAATTATTATAGAATTAATAATAAATTTTTCAATACTAATTATAGGTTTTTCAATGTATTATTTTGTGTATATTAAATATTTATTTAATATACACATAATAAAGTAAGATAGTTTGTAAAAGAATTCTTCCCTCTAAAACTTGCATTAATAATAATTAAATTATATTTATCTTTATATTATTATTATTTTTATTAATATTATTATTATTATTATAAAAGTAGAATAGTTTGCCAAAAAAAAAAATTCCTCAAAACTTGTATTAATTATAATTAAATTATTATTACTAAAAGTAGTAGTAATTAATAATTACTATAAAATTTCTAATACATGAGTTTTTCAATACTAATCATAGGTTTTTCAATGTATTATTATGTATATATTAAATATTTAGTTAGTAAATAATTTATTATGAACACAATTAAATAAATGAATATACATTATGCACGTAAGTAATTTTTAGTCTGTAAAAATAGATACACACCAAGAAATTACACAAGATATAGCTAGAAGATCACTTTTATATTAATTTTCCATAGTCTTTCCAGCTTACTTGTTGAAAAATTATTAAAAATTATTTATAATATGTATATTATTTATCCACCTGTTTAAATATTAGTTAACTTCTAAACATGAATTTTTCAATGCATTATTATGTGTATATAAATATTTAGTTATTAAGTAGTTTGCCAAGCATTTTTTTCTTCAGCCAAAGTATTTTTACCTCTAAAAGTTGCATTAAATTAAAGATAGTAATAATTAATAATTAAAGTAAAAAATTAAGCATGAGTTTCCAATACTATTTATAATATTTATTTATAACTTAATTTTAAACCCAATTAATTTCTCATCAATTAATTAAAAATATTTATAATATTGTTTTTGATTAATTCTTCAATTAAACCCTCAATCAATCAAAAATAAATATTATTTTTGAAGAATATGAATACACAACTTGAACTATTAATTAAGTCATAGAAAATTATTCATTTGTATAAAATAAAAATAATTTGCATTTAGTACTTATTATTCCAAAGCAATTGGAAACCTCCTATAAAGTATTTTAAATTTTTTTACTATCAATTAAATAAATATTATTAATAGAAATTTTGAATAAATAATTTAAATTATTAATTATGTCATTTATAGATATTTAATTTCTCAATGAATTAAAAATAAATATTTCTTTTATAAATATTATTAATCAAAAATATTTATAATATTATTTTTTATTAACTCCTCAATTATTAAAAAATAAATATTAATGTATGAATTTTTCAATGTTAATTAAGATTTAACGTATCACATTTGCAAAACTATAGAAGAAAATTAATACATAGTGAAAGAAAAATAAGTCAAAATTTATATTTTCAAAATTTTGTTATCACTATAAAAATTAAATTTCAAGATCAGAAATTAAAAATTTTGAGTAAATTTTTTAATTTCTATTAAAAAATCCATAATTTTTCACATTTAAGAGTTTTAATTTATATTTATAATTTATAAATAAATATATAATATAATAAATAATTTTATTTTAATAATTAATCAATCACTACCTTTAATTTATTGTAAGATTAATGCATGAGTTTTTAATACTAATTAAGATTTAAGATATTATATTTTTAAGAGTAATATATAATTTTTTTAATATTAATTAAAATTTAATTTTTAAATTTATTATAATTATACCACCCGTGCATCGCACGGGTGAACACTAATTTTAAACTAAAAGGCTTTCCTTCGTTTGGAAGTCTGGGTTGAACGGATGGGTGGGTGGGTTTTTAGTCTTTTTCCACATCTATACATCATCTCACTATTTAGCTAAAATATTTGATCCTCAATTATATATTAGATGGGTAAATAACCTCATTATTATGTCATAATTAAAGAAACACAATATATTATTTTAAAAAATCGACTGACTCATCGTGTAAGAAAAGAGAAACTGGAGGCTCCTTTGCCACTTCAATATTTGTAAACAAACAGAGGCTCTTAGAGATCTTAAGGGGAGTGCCATTTTGGAGTGCTAAATTACTTATTTATAACTTTGAATAGTGTTATAGTACTTCTAAAAAATAAATCTGCTCCAATGGCAAGTGTCAAAATAGAGGTATCATTAATATTTTAATATTTTTTATTAAATTTTAAATTCAAATAATTAATATTTTATAATAAAAGTTGAAATAGACCAATTAAAAATGGCGATTAGAGTTTGCATCTTTCCTTTTTCTCTCTCCAAATATTGTAAAAATGGCACCTCAAAAGAGTTATTGCCATTTTACAACCCCATATCTCACCCCATTGGAGTGGTTAATTTTTAATCCGGGGTGTCATTTTGGCGGTTATGAAAATGACACCCCAAATGCCACTCCCCATTAAAGATGCTTTTAGGCTATCTCCAACAGTGTTATTTTCAACTCGCCAAAGCTATTTGTGGCCAGAATCTTCCAGAAAATGAGCTCCAGCAAAGCTCGTTATTGCTATTTTTGCTCGCTAAATTTTGACAACCTTGAAATACTTCGTCAATGTTGGCGATTGAATTTTTCTTCCTATCTCCTCCTCACCCCCTAACTGCTCAAGGCGAGAAGAGAGAACCAGACGCGGGAAGGGTGAAGATGAGTTGCAGGGCAGCGGCGCTAGCAGTAGATTCGGCGGCACACACCAGATCCGACGGCCACAAACAATAGCAGCAGCAACGAGCATCGGCGACACTAGCAAATCCGACGGAATAGCAATAGTAACTTGCAGCGTCTTCCCTGCAATAGATTTGGCGGAACAAAAACAGCAACAGCAACCAGCAGTGTCTTCCCTGCAACAGATTCGGCGGAACAGCAACAACAACGAGCAGCGTCTTCCCTCGATGAGTCTTCTTCAGCAGTTTTCTCAGCAAATCTTCTTCAACGGCTTCCTCGGCAAATCTGTTTCTGTAAATTTCATTTTAATTAACTCTTGCTACAGCGCAACCTATTTAGTTTCCTAATTTAATATTCTTTTCCCTACTTACTTTTTTAGAATGTTCTGTTGGTCTTACCTTTTTCATTCTTTAGAATCAATACTTGATATTTTTTTTTGTTCTAAATTGGAAGTAAGAATTGCCATGACAGATTTTCTTCTAAATTGTTGAAGCGTTAGAATAAAAGTATCATATAGAGCTTGAGATTAAAGGATAAGGAAAGGATCCATAAAATTGAAGACAATTAGTGTAATTTTTTTTTTTTTTTTACTTCTATAAGTTGGCTACACTATGTGATAATCTTTGTATAATTTTTCCCAAGTTGAATTTTCTGTGTTAATTAAATTGCTTGGTGTTTGTTAGATCATGTTTTGTTTGGAGGCAGAAAAGAAGTGGAATTTGTATTCTAATTTTGCTTAATTAGGTTAATCTCCTATTAGTAGCATTATTGGGGGAGGTTAAGCCCTTGCCCCCTGAAGCGTGAGGTGCTAAGAGGAAGGCAGCCTAGTGCTGCCTCAATTCCTCACCTCCCCATGAGGCAGCTGCACCCAACATGCACACTTGTCCAATAAATAGCTATCATGATTGAAAAACAATGTTGATAGATGAGAGAATTATGAGGTTGTAAACTAGAAATTGTTAATCGATTTTAATCAATGCCCAATTTTAATCAAACCTTCTGTTATCTAATTGAATTCCTTAAATATTAATTTTTGTTTCAGGTTGACCAATTGCATTTTGTTTGCTATGGAAAGGGATAATAATGAAAATTACTACATAAATTTGCTCAATCATGACCAGAATATTGTAGATGAATATGCAAATGTGGCAACCACTTCATCCCTACCTGATTCATCCGAAGTCAACACTAAAAGAAAGGTACGAACAAAAAATTTCTCAACGCAAGAGGATTGCATGCTCGTGTCAGCATGGCTAAATATTAGTACGGATGCTGCACATGGTAACGATCAAACTAAACAAAGATATTGGGAAAAGGTTCATGCCTATTTCCATCAGTACAAAGAGTTTGAATCTGATCGAAATTCTAATTTGCTGATGCATCGTTGGTCTACAATCCAACTTGCTGTAAGTAAATTTCAAAGATATTATAACCAAATAGATGGCAAAAATCAAAGTAGAACAAGAGAAGGTAACCTCCATCATTATTCTTTTATTGCTAATTATTAATATCATGTTGATAGTCATAGTTATTGACATCATTTTTAATTTATTAGATTTCTCAAGCAATAGAGATGTACAAGAGCCTACAAAAGTCTACTTTCACATTTCTACATTGTTGGCATGAGTTGCGATATACACAAAAATTTTCTTCGAGTTCATCGAAGAAAAAATCTAAAAGTTCTCGACATGCAAGTCCAGCAACATCATCACCATCTACTTTCGATTCAGTGAACTTGGATGATATTGATGTCCGACATAGCGACCCTTCATTGGAACGACCAATGGGAAGAGATGCTATAAAAGAACGTGGGCGAGACAATAAATCCAAGGTAACAGACTCTTCTATTGGGGAACTAGCAAACGTGTTGAAAGAAATTACTGAAAAGAGAACACAATCCCAAATGTTATTAATTGAACAAGCGAATGAGATGTTAAAGTTGGAAAGAGATAGGGTTGAACTAGAAAGAAAAAGGGAAGAACGTGAGCAACAACTTTATGAAGAAAGAATTATTGGGATTGATACTAGCAATATGGATGAACTTCAAGTTGAATATTACAAAGCTCTCAAAGTTCAAATTATTCAGAAAAAGCGAAATGCAAGGTTGCATCCAGATTTGTAATTGGAGTTGGATTAATGTATGTATAATTTCCTTTTATTAATGTATGGAGTTGGGATTAGGTGAAGTTGATGAACATCTAACTTGATGGCTATTTCTCACAGATGTTGACTCAAAACTGATAATTTTTTATTAATGCAATAGAAAACAAGTACATTAATTTATTTCAATTCTATTGTTTACCATACAGTTTCCACAAATGCTCCACAAGATCATTTTTTAGTTGCATATGAGCTTGGCTATCTCGAATTTGATGGTGAACCTGTATGAAATCCATAATTTCATTTGTGCGATTGCGAGACAATTCAATTGTTGGAGTGCCAGTAACTGTATCATATTCGGAATCCACACCCTCATGAACTGTACCACGTTCATATTCAACTATCATATTGTGCAAGATTATACAGGTCGTCACTATTTCTTTGAGTGTTTGAACGTCCCAAAAATGTCCCGGTCCACGTACTATTGCAAATTGTGATTGTAGGACTCCAAATGATCTTTCGATATCCTTTCTAACAGACTCTTGTTGTGCAGCAAAAAATTTCGCCTTATTCCCTTGAGGAGATGGAATGGTTTTAACAAAAGTAGACCACGAGGGATATATACCATCGGCAAGATAATATCCCATGGTATATTCTATTAGAACGGGTAGGTGCTATGGCACACACCAAGAGGGGGGGTGAATTGGTTATTTTAAAAATTTAATTGATAGAACTTAAAATAAAAACTTTTTGATACAGATTGATGTTTTAGAGTTTTAAAACGTAAACCATAAAAATGACAAATGAACAAAGATAAATATGAGAACCGAGTGAGGAATAAAGAAATGCTTGGAAAGATAAATATATCAAAGAACACAAGCATAAGAAAACACAAGGATTTATAGTGGTTCGGCTTAACCAAGCCTAATCCACTACCTTAGCTCCTCACTAAGGATTTTTCAAACCATCCACTAAAACCCCCTACTTAAACCAAGTAGGTCCTCTAGTCCAAGACTAGGAATTACAACCTCTTGCTTATACAAGCAAGCCCTCTAGCACCTAGCTAGGAATTACAGCCACTTGCTTTAACGAGCAAGTCTTCTAGCACAAAGCTAGGAAAATAAGAGTGATACAAATGTAAACAAGATGCTAAGAGTTGGCACTCTTAGTTACAAGTTCTCTCACAATAAAAACAAGGCTTGAATGAATTAATACAAGTTAAAATCAAAGCCTTGAAGAGAGAAAAAATTGAAGCACAATCACTGTAAATACAAACGAGAGTAACAGTAAGCTCAAATTAATTCATTCCCTTCCATTAGCCTTCTCTTGATCTCCTTGATATGTATATATAAGTGTCCCACAAAGTTGAAGAGAAATATAGCCGTTTGGAGCCGTTGGGATTTAAAAAAAATAGCCGTTGGAAGCTTTCTGCGAAACACATAGTCGATAAAGAAAATAGGTTAGTCGACTATTTTATCAAATAAAACTAGCCATAGTCGATAGACAGAAAAGCATAGTCGACTATCTTATAACACAAAAAATCCCATAGTCGACAGATCATTTTACATAGTCGACAAATGAAATAGCATAGTCGACTATCCTTTCACAATAGTCGACAGACGCAAAAATAGTCGACAGATGCAAGATATAGTCGACAGACTGAACAAGCATAGTCGACTATCCTTATGCATAGTCGACAGCACTAAATAACATAGTCGACTATCTTCTTGGAAAATCTGGGAACTTGACAAATAACATGAGAAGCACACTTGATTAATACAAAACATCACCACATATTTACCTTTCATTTACTTTAATACATAAATGTAAATAAGAAAGTACCCCCCATTTGGATTCAATAAAAATATCAAAAAAATCAAAATCCTTAAGAATAAAAAAGTAGAATTTGGATTTTAGTAGGAACTTAGGATTTTGCCATTTTACCACCTTCAAGATATACACTTTTCATTTCTTGAAAAATTCGTTAAAAATCATTTTATCACTAATGAATGTTAGTTATTGAATTACCGGGAGTTAATTTTCTAAAAAGAAAACATTTTCATATATGTCTCCTTATAAGGTGCTAGTTTTCCAGACTTAGAAAAATATTGAAACGATATCAAAATGAGTTTCAAGACATGATGCATGAACTAAAGGATTTTTTATACGATTAAGTTTCAAGCCAAAACCTTTCATGCATGTTTCAAAATATGAAAAACTTAAATTGAAAACCTTTCATTTGAATTTCTAGTTGGTCTTTTGCCTTAGAACAATTTTAGCTCTATGTTGACCAACGACTTCAAAGCTAATTCGAAAAACATTTTAGGAGATTTTATCATAATACATGTTTATTCACATCTCCATGTATAAGAATATAAATCATTTGGTTTTCATTTTAACAAAGTATTTGAAATTGATTTTTGTTGAAAACCATAAACTTGACTCATGACTTGGGGATAAAACACGATATTGTTTTTCATCATCAAAACTAAACACAAGGGTAGAATATCATATTCATGTCCATTGATAGTGTATTTTACTTCAGGACCGCGACCTTCTACCAATTCTGAGAATACAAGGGATCTATCTAACACATTAATGTCGTTCAATGATCCCGGTAATCCAAAAAAAGCATGCCATGTCCATAGATCATATGAAGCTATTGCTTCTAAAATAATGGTTGGTTCACGGGCATGACCTGTATACATTCCATGCCATGCAATTGGGCAATTGGCCCATTTCCAATGCATACAATCGATGCTGCCCAACATTCCTAGAAACTCGCGTTGCTCAGCCACGGTCATCAACCTTGCAATATCAATACTATTTGGTCGCCTCAAATATTGCTCGCCAAATACCTCAACCACTGCTTTCACGAACCTTTTCAAACTCTCTACTGTTGTACTTTTGCCAATCCTAACATATTCATCCACAACATCTGTAGGTGATCCATATGCAAGCATCCTTAATGCAGTTGTAATTTTTTGGAGTAATGATAATCCAAGAACTCTTGCAACATTATATCTTTGAACAAAGTATGAATCATGTGATTCAATTGCTACTTGAATTCGTAGTGATATACCCAACAAATATCGGAAAGTAAATGCAGATTAAATGCCAGAGGAAAAGGAAAAATTAAAAGAAAAATTTGGAGAAGCAAGTGAAGGCGAGACCCACCCGATTTTGGTGGTGAAAATCGAGTGAGTCTCGATTCCTTTGAACCGAGTCAGTCCAACTCGGTTCTTAGCCCCGTGCAATCTCAAAATCCCAAGTAGAATATGCTCAGAATATGCCATCCAGTAAGCTCCAGATGGTTGCCACACGTCCTCTCGGGAAGCCCGGGATGATTACCACGTGTCCCTCACTCCCTCCTCTATAAATAGAAGGCTTGCCTCTTCATTGGAGGGAGGATTCATTTTTTGGAGGGAGAAGGTGTCAATTTTGCTCTCAAGCATTTAAAGGGCAGTCGATTTTTTTGGGGCAGTTGGTTTTTTGGAGGCACTCGATTCTCAAAGGCAATCAATTCTTTGGGCAATCGGTTATTACTATAGGGTTAGTTCTTTGGGCAATCGGTTATTGGAACAGTGCTGGTTCTTTGGGCAATTGGTTCTTTGGGCAATCAGTTCTTTAGGCAATCGGTTATTGCTACAGTGTCGGTTCTCAAGGGCAATCTGTTCTTTGGGCAATCAGTTATTGCTACAGGATCGGTTCTTTGGGCAATCGATTTTTTGGGCAATCAGTTATTGCTACAGTGTCGGTTCCCAAGGGTAATCAGTTCTTTGGGCAATCGGTTATTGCTACAGTGTCAGTTCTCAATGTCAGTCGTTACTCAAGGCCAATCAGTTCTAAGGAAGACCCAGTCGGTTCTTAGGCCAGTCGGTTTTAATCAAGACTCTATCGGTTCTAATGAAAACCCACTCGAATCTTGGGCCAATCGGTTTTAACCAAGACCCAATCGGTTATAATCAGCAGCAAGTCGGTTCTTCAACCAGTCGGTTATAATCAGTAGCTAGTCAGTTCTTCAGGCGCCAATCGGTTATAATCAGTAGCTAGTCAATTACAATCAACAGTCAGTCGGTTATAATCAGCAGCCAGTCGGTTCATCAGCCAATCGGTTATAACCAGCACATAGTCGGTTATATGAACATTACTATTCATGAAAAAGCAATTATCCACTCGTAACTATTTATCAGCATAAACATGAACATTTATGCACATATCAGTAATGTCATGCATAATATTTGCAACATGCATTGAACATATTTCTCAGAATATTGTCTGACTTGGCCGTCGGAGGGCCCGTGCGGGGAATCCCCCCGTGTGGCCTTCTAATTGTTGCTGTGCTCACAGGCTAAATTCTGGACGGTTTTCAGTTAACCTTGGAAAACTAATCTATTGAAGGCCCCATCAGGGCTCCATACCACTTATCACATGAAGACCTTTTCAGGTATCTCCCAAAGAAGATTCTGAAGACTATTCCAGGTCCAAACCTTGTTGAATTTTAACTCCAGCCCAATCCGGATCTGTTAAAGCCTCACCAATGACACCCTGAACCCTTGACATTGATGGATACTTTTGCTCAGGTTGATCCCTAGATAAATAAATATTATTGTTGTAACTTGGTCACAACACGTAGAAATAATGATTGACGCATACAAAACCTTCTAAATAAATGTGGTGGATATGTAGGAGAATCACCAAAATAATCACGATAAAGCCTCTCATGAACTTCAACTCTATTGCGATTGATGACACGGCGGTTCATCACGGATCCATGACGACGTGATATAGAGCCGTGATCCCCAGATTGAATATGGTGTTCAACTAATGCTGTAACAATAGCCTCTTCTTCTTCATCGTCTTGAACTTCTTCATGGATCATTTGGAAGAACATACGGTTGATGTTGGATATGGTGGTTAATGTGAGTTGGTGTTTTAGATTTGTGGGTTGTAAATTCTTTAACCAAATGGATCATTTATTTATAAACTGTAAGAATATGGCTGTTGGAATATGACCGTTGGAATATAGCCGTTAGAATATGACCGTTGTTGGAATTTTAATTTTATCATACTAAAATCTTAATTTTGTTATTAAATTATATTTTGTTAAATAATTATTTTTTATAAATTTAGTAAATTGATTTTAAAAATATATTAAATATTATTAATATTTAATATCATAATATTTATTATTAAATTATAAAATAAATAATAAAATTTTATAGTAGTTAAACATTTATGTAAGGTAAAATAAATAAAATTGAAGTTTATTGATAAAGAAATGAAATAGGGAGTTAAATAGAGAAGATAATAGAGAGTGTTGCTGGAGCTAAGGGTGTTCACGGTGGGATTTGGGCAGTTTAGAGTATTTTTAACATGCCAAACCGCACATGCGGTTTGGCATTAAACCAAACCGCATGGTTTGTTTTGGTTCACAAAAATCGCACCAAATCGTACCGCAATTTGCGGTGTGGTCTAGTGCGATTTTCGTGGTCTGATGTAATATTGATCAAAAGCAAGCAACGACCACATATCTAAACCAAATCCATAGAATAGTCCTAAAGCCTGAAACTCAAAACCCAATAGAGCACTAAAGGAGATAACTTACAGTGGTAGTGAGTGAGAACGAGCGCGAGAGAGAAGTAGGGGTGTTGGGCAGCTCGCACAATAGTGACCGCCGACCACCGAGTGAAATGCAAGGAGCCATCGACCATCGGCTACAGCGTTATGGATGGCGATAGTATGGGGCAGTAAAGATATCGGCGGTGGAGCTCACGACGATGGGAGGCAGTTGCAGCGATGGAAGAGAGGCTATGGGAGCAAAAAGCGAGAGAGAGATAATGTGAGAGAGAGAGAGAAATGAGAAATAGAGGTATCAGTTGTGTCGGGCAGAGAGAGTGTGAGAGAGAATTGTGGGACAGAGAGGTTGTGGGAGCAGAGAGAGAGAATGTGTGTGAGAGAGAGATGGAGGCGTTAGTGTGTCACTCGTGTTGCAGGAGAGAGAGAATGTGTAATACCTGGTATTACATGATATTGAAAATAAATAATTTTTGATTATTTTGAAAGGATCTCGGGTGGTTCGGGAAGTCCAAAGGTCGGTTTCGAGAAATTAATTAATAAAAATTGTCGAATTGATGGCTGGGAATGCCTCGGGACTTGGATGTCCAGGGAAGATGGCAAGAGATTGATGAGAGTCTCGAGATGAGGATAGTAATGCTGGAAGCGGTCCGACCGGGAATAATTTTTGAAATAAATTCTGTATAAACCCGAGTGGGTGCAAATATCGAATAGTCAAATGGGACCTCCTGGAAGCTGAGGGGACCCTAGGGGTGGTTCGATTTTCTGAGTAAGGCAACCCTTAAGTGTTTTCGGGTCGAATAAAGGTCTCATGCAGCCGTAGGGACAAGGTCGGTATTCCTAAGTAGCGGTCAGTTCTTAATTTTGATAAATCGAGTTTTGGTGTAGCTTGGTGGTATAATTTAAAGTCTTGGGAGGGTCCAAGAGCAATTATAGAAAATCCCTAAATGTAATTATTATATTCCTCGACTGGAATTATGGTAAAAATAGGGGGATTAAAAATTGTATTTATGTATATATATATATATATAGCCGTGTGAGGAAGCTTCTTGAAGCTTCCTAGTGAATGTCTCTGTAAATTTGAAATGAGAGGGCAGACCATCCGAGAGATGGCATGGCCGAGAGAGGCATCGCGCGCAAGAGAGAGGGAGTCCGCGAGAGAGAGCATTGTGAGAAAGAGTGAAGTTCGGCCATGGCAGTAGCTGCCATGGCCGACGATTGAAGCAAGCAGCAATGGCGATTGAGGTAGCGTCGGGTGGAGCTGGTCCAGCAAGCTCCCCAGCTGGCTCGCGATGGCGCCGGTGGTGATCAGCAAGGTCCTCGCGACGGAAGGCAGAACGGTTGAGGCGGCTAGGAGCTCTATGGTCGGCTATGGCAGCCGGCAGTTGTAGCGTAGAGGAAGCTTGGTCGTGGTGGCTGCTCACTCTGATGGCAGCGGCTGGTGGCGGCGACGATGTGGTCGGGAAGGCTGGCGGTGCTGGAGGCAGGCCTCGGCGGCGAGCGGCAATGGCCGGTGGTCAGCTCTGAGAAAGATGAAGAGAAGGCACACGTAGGGGAGAAGGCGCGAGAGGTAGGAGGAGATGAACAGTAGAAAAGAAAAGGAAAAATAAAAGAAAAAGAAAGGGAAATAAAGGAGAAAAAAATAAAGAAAAAATAGTCAAAAATTTCAGAAAAATTAGGGAAAGTTTTGGAAATTAATTTGGGGCCCGAGGAGCGTGCTGGAGGCTGAAAATGAGATTTGGGCTCAAGATTTATAGCCAAGAAATCAATGCCGGGTAAGTGTTTTCCCGATGTCTTCTCTAGAATTAATCAAGGTAAATTGAGTTAATTCTTTCCTAATTATTTTCATTAAATGAGATAATAAATTGTGTAGTATTGGTTGGATTGAATCCTCGGGTAGGGTTGATTGGAAGTTGTTGTCGGGTGAGTTTTGCGATGTGTGGCGAAGTTGAGGGCATTGGTTGAATGCCGGATGTTAATGTTTGGTTGGATTTTTGTGTGTTTGACTCTAGGTTCGACTGGGAAGGCAGTGATCCTAGAAGAGCTCGGAGTTCTGGCTGGCGTTCTCGCCAAGGCAAAGATGAAGCTTCGAGCCAGGTAAGGGATGGCCCCATGTGGAGGTGGCCTTATAAGTTGGTAAATGTGTTTGATAATGTTTTTATGTAGCATTTGCATGTAGTGGTTGTTACTTGTGTGATGCAAGATCTAGTGGACCAATGGCCATATGAAGGACTAGTGTTGTGGGGGCCGATAGGTTGATGCCTCGAACCTTGGTGGGTTTGTGAGGATGTGTGAGCCTAGCCTCATTTGCATGCGTTTGGCATATATAAATATGGTTATATTCATATTTACATGCATTGCACCCTTACTGAGTCTTTATGACTCATGAGATTTTACCTCATGTGTAGATTATGCGAGTCCAGATGCAAGCAGGGATGGTGCCGGAACGCTATCGTGGCAATTAGCTTGTTGCTTGAGATGTGTTATTGTGTACTCTCATGTATTTTCATATATGTATTTATGTAATTAAATGTAAGCGATATTGAGCATTAGAGATATTTAGTTGTTGTAATCATAATGTTGTGATAGACGATTGTGAGTCTACGTGTTGTGGATGTAGTTTTAGTTGTTGAAGCCAAGTTCGGACCAAGTAAAGACCAGCGAAGTATGTTCTCATAAATCCCCAATACTCAGCGAAGTGTTGTTATACTAGTTTTGTGCCTAGGTCACATCTGGCTTGCTATGAGGCGAGTTGAAGAGAGGTGAAGCTCACTCGAGTTTCGGGTCTCGGTCCGCTGAATTTTCTTGTTTAAGTTGGGACCTATTCCTGAGTAGAGCGAAGGGAAAGACGAAGTCTAATTCCCACATAGGGCGTTTCCTATTAAAACATAATTCAACCCTTCAGTTGTGATTCGTCGGGTGAGTAATCCGATCGATTATTTATCGGTGGCGCCCATAAATGAGAACGGATCGTTACAAAAGGGTTGAGTCAAAATGGCATTGGCATTAGCATTTAATTAATGCAAATGACAAGTCTTAATGGCATTGGCAATTCACAGCTTTAATTAATGCAAAGGAGATAAATGACATTGGCATGCGTGCAAGTATCTTTAATTAATGCTAACGACGGTTCTTTATTAATTTAATAATAACTTATATAATTATAATATTTATTATACACGAAAATATGAAGAATCGGACCACCAAGGGCTCAAATTGTGTAAACCACGGTTTGAGCATACAGCAAATTGTTTTCGACTGCTCTGATGAAAAAATCGACCGGTTCGATGCGATCCGGTTTGGTCTGGCTAATTTTCGTGATGTGTCAATTTTTTTGCATATCTCTAGTTAGAGCAGACACAATTTTTGAGATAAAATTAAAATAAAAAATAAATTATTTATAATATAATAGAAAATTGAATGAGGAGGCTTGCTCGAGATAGTCTTAGGTGGAGAGTGTAAGGCCCGATTTCTGGCCTTATCATCGAGAAGGCCTGAGGAGCCGAGCCCATGTGCAAAGGGAGCCCTAGGGCTTCAAGCTCCCTTCCTCTTAGGCTCTTCCACAGCCGCTAATTCCTTCCTTCGAGGCGTCGATCAACCTTCCACCTTTTCATCCCCCATTCACGAATCGGGAATCTCGTACCTTTTCTTCCATGGCAGCAACGTCGTCCCCTCTTGCAAGATTTATTCAGCAAAACCGACTCCCTCTTCTCGCTCTTTCTCTTGCGCTATCTTCTGCCCTCTCTCTCTCTCTCGCTCGACTTCTTCTTCTGAGTGCTGTGGGTGGCCGGAAATCGCAGGTAAGAAAGTAGCCCTGTGCCGTCATTCCGGTGATTTTGATTCTGTGTGGGGTTGCGCCATGGCCAAGATTGATGGTATCTTGGTTCGTGGCTTCGAATCCCCTTTGCCTTCCCTCGGTTCGGTCTTGTCTTCTCGGACGCCATGTCCGATCTTGCTTCTTCTTCTGCTTCCTCTGCGTCGTCTTCTTCTTCTGCTTCTTTTGCGTCGGCTTCTTCTTCTTCTTCTTCGCGATGAACCCTAGCCCCAAACAGCAAGATGGCCGTGGCTTGGCGGCCTCCGACGAGAGTGGTCGGAAGCCAAGCCACCGCCGCTTGCTGACACTCCCTTCCCCAACCCCCTCACGCGCACAGCCTGGCAGCCAAATTTCCAAACCCTAAAAATTAATTTTGAGTGTTTGGTTGGTTGGTGCAAGCCTAATCCAATCCATGTATAAGCTGCACCTGATTGCTCCAAATTATTCCAGAATTAATTTAATATCTAAATTGATAAAAAATAATTGAGATAATCAATTTCAATGATTATCTAATTCTTGATTTAATACAATCCATATTTATTTAATGTCCAAATAAAGGTAATTGAAATAGGCAATTTCAATGCTTATTATTTAATACATAATATTAAAACTATCTTATGATACAAATTTATTCCTACTTATGTCAAATTTGTCTGAACAAGCATCTAAGGAGGAGGGGAGGGGGAATATGTCCCCTCTTTCAGTTTACTTACACTGAGCAAATTTTATGTTAATGCAAACAAGAGAACATTTTTCTCATACTCATGTTTATCTACTTCTCAATTTATTTATATTAACTTATGATTTATTGACTTTCTAAATAGATGTATATTACATTTGGTTAGCCACATCCAATTCTTAACCAATTCTTATTTTAATTTTGTAACTAAAAGAAATTTAATTTGGATCAAGTCCAATTTTATTTCAGATCGAACCCAAGTTTATCTTCAAAAAATTCTAAATTTAATCAACACATTCTATTAATGCACAACTAATTTTCTTAAAAGTTCAGCATTAGAATTATATTCACTTCACTCTATTTTTCACACTCGTACCATTTGTGATTCGTTAGTTATTTAGGATAAACATTTTATATTGTTGGAAATATTTTAGATCTCACATTTTTTTTATTTAATTCTCATGTAGTTTAATATTTTTATTAAGTGGTTTTGATTCGACCCAACTAAGAGGCAAACGAAAGAATTTCAAATTTAATACAACAATATGAATGTGTAATTTGTATTATAGTAACATTTGCTTCATGCATATTGCTAATCATCATTGTATTCTTAATATACTATCATGATAATATTTCTTAAAATTGCATTTAGAAAAAATAGAATCCATGTTGTTGACCCTGTGCGTGCCTGTTGACACTTATAGCTAATTTCATTTTCTTTAATTTACATTTAAGAAAAATATAATTCATGTTGCCTTGATTTATACAAGTTGATACTTATATCCTATTCATTACATGTTGTCTTTCGAGATTAAATAATAACATAAAATATGTCTTAAACAAAATAATTAATTAAAACTATATATTTCTAACTACAATAAAAGTTGGTTGTTGGTGCATGGTGCACCACCTATATATTTGAGTGAGAGTTGGTCCACCCTTGTTGGCGTAAAAGGTTTTGCCATTATGTTCACATTAGGCATGAAAGATTACGCCATTATGTTCAAATCAAACGTGAGTGATTTCATTGAAAAATAATTTGTGGGTGAGAGTCATTCTGCCTTTTTAAGTTAATGAATATATGAATTATGGTTCTAACTTGTTTATTTTTAAATATACATGTTTATTTGTTATCTCCTACATTGTCTTAATTACTATTTGACATGACACGATGTGATAATTTATCTTTCAATACATTAATGTTATATTTCTCCCATTATAATACTCTTTACCTCTCACTAAGTTTTTAAAAGACTTACCCCTTAATATTTTTAGAATTATAGGTTGGCATCAACCCTAACAATAAGGATCTTGGTAGGAGATTCTAATTGAATGTACCCTAGATATAGTCCAAACTACAACACAAACACCTCATTTCACTAGATTTGTACATAAGAAACCTTATATTATAGCACGTACGTCTCACTCTCACTAAGTTTGGGATAAACTAATCCATTGATATTTTTATAATTATAGACTGGAATCGATCCTGACGGTAAGGATTGTGATAGGTGATTCTAACTATATATACCCTAGACATGCTTCGAACTAAGCACATACATCTCACTTCACTAGACTTGTGCATGGAAAACCTTATGTTTTTTTCTATTGTGTTTTGATTAATTTCGAACATTGTAATTTTATGATGAATTTCGGTTCACTGGACAATGTTCATAGTTAATTGAGATGCTTAAATAATAAATGATAATGATACAATGTAAGATTTACTATTCTCTATTCAAGTTTTCGATTTCATAAAGAATAGTGCGAGTCACGGTATCTGAAATTAGGGCGTCAGAGAGAGTGTGAGTGGAGTGGAGGAAAATAGTCAATCACCTATTAGTCGCTCATGTGCTCAGATGGCGGCTCCATTCCAAGTAAGGTCAGTCCTTGTTTCTTCGGGGTCTCGCTGATAACGATGATCAAGTCTTGGTTAGGGCAAGCTGGCCACGGTGTATAAGAGAATTAGATCTGTTTTTCAGAGGGTAGTGTCTGTTGGTTTGTTTGTGTCTTTGGGAAGAGCAGAATGATTAAAAAGTTGGGAATGTTTGATCTTTCATGTAATTTTATAACAATTTTGTTTCTTAATCGCTTGGGCCTAGTTTAGGACTGTTTTTTTCGTCAGTTCCCTAGTTTAGTAATACATAAGCTGTCATCAATTCTTCTTTCTTTTGATGACACACACACACACTCAAATCATGATGATATATCTATGAACTAATTTAATATTTGCTCCAGTTACGGTAGTAAGCGTCAGAGATGGGTACACAAAAGATTTCTAACGTTGATGGTGTATTAGGTATGTATGTGATTATGAATCATCTTTATTGGTGCCACTTCACACACAACAACAACAACAATAATAATAATAATAATAATGCATTATTTCCATCATCATACGATATTTAATAAGCTGCAATTTTGTGTTGGAATTGCTTTGATTGCATCACTCACAGGAGTTTCAAGATCCATGAGACATGTTCGGCCGGCTCACTACCTCCTCAAAATAGAGTCTTTCTCATTGCTCTCCGAATTTAAGGTTGAAAAATGGGAGTCTGGTGATTTTGAATCCGGTGGCTATAAGTGGTGTGTCTGATATTTTTCCTACATAATTTAGTATTTAATATTATTTAACTTGGTAAGTCAGTAAGTAGTATCCCATAAAAATTGAAGGCTTTCTTTAATGGGTTTCAGGGGATTGTGCCTTTATCCAAATGGAGATAAGAAGAGAAATGGACATGGTCACGTATCACTCTACTTAGTTATAAGGGATACAAATGGTCTTCCTCCTGGTTGGGAGGTGCATGTGCAATTCAAATTATTTGCCTTCAATCATATACAAGACAACTATCTAACTGTCCAAGGTCACTGTTAATTTTCATAATTTCGCTGGAATTTTTTTTTTTTTTTATCTGTGATATCGAAGTTTAGTTGCCTAAACTTTTATGTAGTGTAGATGTTGACGGTAAAACGAGATGCTTTCGTGCCATGAAGACAGAATGGGGTTTTCCCCAATTCCTTTCGCTTGACTGCTTCGAAAACACACAAAGAGGGTACCTCCTTGACGACTGTTACGAATTTGGAGCAGAGGTTTTCGTCATCAAATATGATGGCAAAGGGGAGTGTTTATCCATAGTGAAAGAACCCAGCGATAACACCTTCACATGGAAGATTGACAAGTTCTCAACAATCATCGACACTTGTCTTTTCTCTGAGGAGTTCAAAGTGGGGGAACACAAGTGGTAATATATGCAATCTTTACCCAATGTTTAGTTTGGAATTAGAGAATTAATTTATGGTAGGAAAAGGAAAGGAAAATGCATATTGATCTTGATGTGATTGAACTGTTCCAAGGGAGGGCATACTACTTATACTTAATGCGGCTTTTCCTTTTAAACTCAGGAAGCTATCGTTGTATCCTAGAGGACAACAAAATTCAAGTGGAGATAACATATCCCTCCTTTTGGTTGCGGTTGATCATACAAAGCTTCATCCTCATCGAAAACTGTATGCCAAATACAAGCTGCGGGTAAGGAACCAGGTTGGGCATGCGCACCATGAGAAAGAAGGTAAACTATATCTTCTAGTTCTGAGCTAGCTAGCTAGCTATATTGTAACTGGATAATATAATATATATATATATATATAATGGATATGACTAGAAATAATAGAAATGCACTTTGATTGAATGGTGTCTCAGTTTCTTCACCTTTTTGATTGAGCAGAAAGTTCTCTTTGAACTTGCATTGACTTTTATCTGTTGCAGCTTGTTGCGGGTTCTCTGCATCAGTTGGCGATTGGGGATTCTGGGACTTTAAGAAATTGAGCCATCTGAATGACCCATCAGAAGGATACGTAGTCAAGGATACTTTAGTTGTTGAAGTTGAAATTATGGCCATGTCTCTGCTTAAGAAGTTTCCTTAAAACTTACTATTACAGTGAACATAACTATGTAGCCAAAAACTTTTGAATATACATGTTCTTATTTCCACCCCGTAATTCTTACTTGTCTTCTCTCTGTATAGAAATCCATCTACTTGCACATACATTAAGATGCTGTAGAACATTTAACCCACAACACGGGAGTATCGGTTTCCTCTTGCCCGCAAGCTTAAGCTCTTGTATTTCAAGTTCCATCTCATTTGATGCACAACATAGTATTTATGTTCTGTTTTATACACGATTCAACTGGGTTTGAAACTCCATGTTGCACCAATATCTAGTTGTGGGTAAAGATCAGATGATCAAGTCTGATTGGGTGACACTTTGCAGATAAATTAGATTTTAAGATAGTGTTTATTATTAAAATGAGTAAGATAAAATTATATTATTATAAAATTAGAATATTTTTCAAACTAAGATATCAAATGGTCAAGATAAGGTTGGAAAGCATTTTAAGATTTTTATCAAACTGTTTGTTAAATTTTTTAAAATATACTGAAAAACACATGCATCATTTTTTCTTATCTGTAAGGATCAAGATAAATTTATTTAAACGAGGGAGAGATAAATTTCTCAAAAAAAAATTAGATAAGAAGTTACGTGACTTCTTTTCTAAGAGACGTCAGATAAATTTAACAAATATAAAAAAATATTTTTATTTGAAATACTTTTCATATCATTTTTTTTTTTTTTTTTTCAATTTATATCTTAATTAACAACACTAACTAAATCTAAATTATCTACTTCCACCAAGCAAGATGATAGGATCAAAACTGGGTTACCTTGGTGAATTGGATAAGATCTTGGAAACCTTTTAGGATCAGAATTTAAACAATATTGCATCTTCACTTTGCTAAGTGATGCCATTCATCAAAGTTTTTTAAAGTTGCGTGGTTCAGTTTACTAAATTGCTAATAGAGGTCATACCTACTGTTCAGTTGCTGAAAGATAGGTATAAGCTTTCTGTTCCTACTACTAAATCATAGTCAGGTTTTACTGAAGGAACTTTACCAATTATTAATGAATGTGATTGGTTGAAGTGTAACATAATCCACTTTAAGTCAACAAATTCAAGATAGATATTTCAAATAAGTGTGCACTCACGGAATTTGGGAAGAAAAGAAAAGTAAGACAGTGCAACAACCCAACAACACAACTATAGAAGCATCAAAGGGAATGAACATAAAGGGCGGGCAAATTTGTTCGTGATTCACAAGTGTAGGAAAGAGCTGCTTTTATAGGTGAAAATGTGAATGTTGGGAGAAAGAGAGAATCGGCTGAAGGATAAGAAGATAAGGTAGAAAATTAATTCAACTGCTGAAGAAGATAAGAAGTGACTCCGTCAACAAAAACATGGGCTCTCTCAATTATTGAAGATCAATTCAAAGGAGGGGTAAGACAAGAAAAAGAAAACCGAACAAAAAATTGTAATGTGTGATCTATCTCGTGAGCAAGGGGCGAAAATCATCAATTTTGCATTGGACTGGGCTGTTCTCATGTGCAGGAGGCCCAATTCTTTAACAGCTTTTGTAAATTCAAGTAGAGTCAATATATATATATATATATATAAAGATGATAAAAGTTTTTCATTGTATTAATGTGGGACAAAGACTCTTTATAGAGCATTTAAAATATCACATGTTTTACAACACATTTCCCCCTACCCAGTTTGGAGGGATACACATGAGCTTCCTCCTGGTGGTTGGGAGGTTTATGTGCACTTCAAATTATTTGCGTTTGATCAAATATCAAACAAGTACCTAACTGTTCAAGATATCCAATTTTCGTAATTTGTCTACATATCTTCTATTGTGATATGGACTTTTAGTTGCATACACGTTTATGTACATGTTGAAAAGAAAAGTGAGATGGTTTCGCGCCTTGGAAGACTGAATGGGGTTTTGCCCGGTTCCTTTCACTGTAGACGTTCAAGAATCCACCAAAATGGCTACCTCCTCGGAATAACACTTTTACTTGGAAGATTGACAAGTTTTCAGCAATCGCGGACTTTTATCTGAAATCTGAGTAGTTTAAAGCGGGAGAACACAAGTGGTATGTAGTCTTTACCCATCCTCTCTGGACAAGTATCTTACTATCCGTAGTAGTTAATTTGTCATGGTTTGGCCACAAATCTTCTATTATCATGGATGATATTGAGTTAATTAAGTGCTTAGCCATTAATGAGGTGCTTTCATGCCATGAAGACTGAAGGGCATTTTTTGCTGGGTTTCTTCCCTTTCTTTGGACACTTTCAACGATTCATTGAAGGGGTACCTCCTATTATTTTGGAGCTGAGGTTTTTGTCGTCAGATATGCTGGCAAAGGAGATTGTTCACCCATGATTAAACAACCTTATAATAACGGTTTGCCTTGGAAAATTGACAGATTTTCATTCAAAGTCAGGGAACAGAAATGGTATATGGTCATCACCTTCGACCTGAAACCAAGGATTTAGGAAAGAAAAAGAGGAAGGAATTAAAAAAAATGGATGTTACTGTATCAATGGAAAAATACATGTATATACAAGAAGAAGAAATTGAGTGAACTGAATGAAAGACCTGTCAAGTGGATACATAGTGAATGATACTTTAATTATTGAAGTAGAAATTGTGGGCATGTCTGTGCTTAAAAAACTTACCATAACTAGTCAAGAGAACTAGATTAAACACCCATAATACCCCCAAAGCAAAGCCACCCAGCCCAGGTTTTCTTTCTGTTCTTTTGTCATCCGGAGGTGTGACAGAAAATGAGGGACACTTTTATTCTCTTTTCATGCCAATGTATGTTAGCAAGGCTTAAAAGTGTTAGCAAGTAAGAAGTGGTGAAATGTCATCAAGATGCTTGCCTCACTCTGGATAATTGAAAGTTTCATTTGTCAAACAGTGTCGTTTGATTTGAAATTAGTTCCCTAGGTATGAAGAAGGAAGTCATTTGCATAAACTCAAAAAATAATAATAATTAAAAAAAAAAAAAACACGAATTTTCAATAGAATATAATCTGTTTAATTTGGGGACTTATTAGTCCGCCGCATCCACGTCGGCTTGCTGTAGCATAGCATGGCGGATCCGCTACTGGGTAAAAGACTTATTATCATAGAAAAATTAAAAAAGAAAAGTATATGTAAATAGTGTGATTTTTCATACGTTTGTATATATTATCACTGGTCCAAAAATCAGACAAATAATTATGCTGTAAAAGTCAATGCAAGTCCATGTCAATGGCGTGACACTCTCCTGGGACACCACCACCAAACCAATTTCATTATTAGTTTTCCCTTTAATTATTATGACTTAATACTGGGAAAAAAAATTTATTATCTTTATATATATATATATATATATATAAGCAGGATAGTTTGGCAAAGAGTTTCTCCCCTAAATTTTGTATTAATTATTAAAAGTATTAATTATTATAGAATTAATAATAAATTTTTCAATACTAATTATAGGTTTTTCAATGTATTATTTTGTGTATATTAAATATTTATTTAATATACACATAATAAAAGTAAGATAGTTTGTAAAAGAATTCTTCCCTCTAAAACTTGCATTAATAATAATTAAATTATATTTATCTTTATATTATTATTATTTTTATTAATATTATTATTATTATTATAAAAGTAGAATAGTTTGCCAAAAAAAAAAATTCCTCAAAACTTGTATTAATTATAATTAAATTATTATTACTAAAAGTAGTAGTAATTAATAATTACTATAAAATTTCTAATACATGAGTTTTTCAATACTAATCATAGGTTTTTCAATGTATTATTATGTATATATTAAATATTTAGTTAGTAAATAATTTATTATGAACACAATTAAATAAATGAATATACATTATGCACGTAAGTAATTTTTAGTCTGTAAAAATAGATACACACCAAGAAATTACACAAGATATAACTAGAAGATCACTTTTATATTGATTTTCCATAGTCTTTCCGGCTTACTTGTTGAAAAATTATTAAAAATTATTTATAATATGTATATTATTTATCCACCTATTTAAATATTAGTTAACTTCTAAACATGGATTTTTCAATGAATTATTATGTGTATATAAATATTTAGTTATTAAGTAGTTTGCCAAGCATTTTTTTCTTCAGCCAAAGTATTTTTACCTCTAAAAGTTGCATTAAATTAAAGATAGTAATAATTAATAATTAAAGTAAAAAATTAAGCATGAGTTTCCAATACTATTTATAATATTTATTTATAACTTAATTTTAAACCCAATTAATTTTCTCATCAATTAATTAAAAATATTTATAATATTGTTTTTGATTAATTCTTCAATTAAACCCTCAATCAATCAAAAATAAATATTATTTTTGAAGAATATGAATACACAACTTGAACTATTAATTAAGTCATAGAAAATTATTCATTTGTATAAAATAAAAATAATTTGCATTTAGTACTTATTATTCCAAAGCAATTGGAAACCTCCTATAAAGTATTTTAAATTTTTTTACTATCAATTAAATAAATATTATTAATAGAAATTTTGAATAAATAATTTAAATTATTAATTATGTCATTTATAGATATTTAATTTCTCAATGAATTAAAAATAAATATTTCTTTTATAAATATTATTAATCAAAAATATTTATAATATTATTTTTTATTAACTCCTCAATTATTAAAAAATAAATATTAATGTATGGATTTTTCAATGTTAATTAAGATTTAACACATCACATTTGCAAAACTATAGAAGAAAATTAATACATAGTGAAAGAAAAATAAGTCAAAATTTATATTTTCAAAATTTTGTTATCACTATAAAAATTAAATTTCAAGATCAGAAATTAAAAATTTTGAGTAAATTTTTAATTACTATTAAAAAATCCATAATTTTTCACATTTAAGAATTTTAATTTATATTTATAATTTATAAATAAATATATAATATAATAAATAATTTTATTTTAATAATTAATCAATCACTACCTTTAATTTATTGTAAGATTAATGCATGAGTTTTTAATACTAATTAAGATTTAAGATATTATATTTTCAAGAGTAATATATAATTTTTTTAATATTAATTAAATTTTAATTTTTAAATTTATTATAATTATACCACTCGTGCATCGCACGGGTGAACACTAATTTTAAACTAAAAGGCTTTCCTTCGTTTGGAAGTCTGGGTTGAACGGACAGGTGGGTTGGTTTTTAGTCTTCTTCCACATCTATACATCATCTCACTATTTAGCTAAAATATTTGATCCTAATTATATATTAGATGGGTAAATAACCTCATTATTATGTCATAATTAAAGAAACACAATATATTATTTTAAAAAATCGACTGACTCATCATGTAAGAAAAGAGAAACTGGAGGCACCTTTTCCACTTCAATATTTGTAAACAAACAGAGGCTCTTAGAGATCTCCAAGGGGAATGCCATTTTGGAGTGCTAAATTATCTATTTATAACTTTGAATAGTGTTGTAGTACTTCTAAAAAATAAATCTGCTCCAATAGCAAGTGCTAAAATAGAGGTATCATTAATATTTTAATATTTTTTTATTAAATTTTAAATTCAAATAATTAATATTTTATAATAAAAGTTGAAATAGACCAATTAAAAATGGCGATTGGAGTTTGCATCTCTTCCTTTTTCTCTCTCCAAATATTGTAAAAATGGCACCTCAAAAGGGTTATTGCCATTTTACAACCCCATATCTCACCCCATTGGAGTGGTTAATTTTTAATCCGGGGTGTCATTTTGGCGGTTATGAAAATGGCACCCCAAATGCCACTCCCCATTAAAGATGCTTTTAGGCTATCTCCAACAGTGTTATTTTCAACTCACCAAAGCTATTTGTGGCCAGAATCTTCCAGAAAATGAGCTCCAGCAAAGCTCGTTATTGCTATTTTTGCTCGCTAAATTTTTGACAACCTTGAAATACTTCGTCAATGTTGGCGATTGAATTTTTCTTCCTATCTCCTCCTCACCCCCCAACTGCTCAAGGCGAGAAGAGAGAACCAGACGCGGGAAGGGTGAAGATGAGTTGCAGGGCAGCGGCGCCAGCAGCAGATTCGGCGGCACACACCAGATCCGGCGGCCACAAACAATAGCAGCAGCAACGAGCATCGGTGACACTAGCAAATCCGACTGAATAGCAATAGTAACTTGCAGCGTCTTCCCTGCAATAGATCTGGCGGAACAAAAACAGCAACAGCAACCAGCAGTGTCTTCCCTGCAACAGATTCGGCGGAACAGCAACAACAACGAGCAGCGTCTTCCCTCGATGAGTCTTCTTCAGCAGTTTTCTCAGCAAATCTTCTTCAGCGGCTTCCTCGGCAAATCTGTTTCTGTAAATTTCATTTTAATTAACTCTTGCTACAGCGCAACCTATTTAGTTTCCTAATTTAATATTCTTTTCCCTACTTACTTTTTTAGAATGTTCGGTTGGTCTTACCTTTTTTATTCTTTAGAATCAATACTTGATATTTTTTTTTGTTCTAAATTGGAAGTGAGAATTGCCATGACGGATTTTCTTCTAAATTGTTGAAGCGTTAGAATAAAAGTATCATATAGAGCTTGAGATTAAAGGATAAGGAAGGGATCCATAAAATTGAAGACAATGAGTGTAATTTTTTTTTTTTTTTTTACTTCTGTAAGTTGGCTACACTATGTGATAATCTTTATATAATTTCTCCCAAGTTGAATTTTCTGTGTTAATTAAATTGCTTGGTGTTTGTTAGATCATGTTTTGTTTGGAGGCGAAAAAGAAGTGGAATTTGTATTTTAATTTTGCTTAATTAGGTTAATCTCCTATTAGTAGCATTATTGGGGAGAGGTTAAGCCCTTGCCCCCTGAAGCGTGAGGTGCTAAGAGAAAGGCAGCCTAGTGCTGCCTCAATTCCTCACCTCCCCATGAGACAGCTACACCCAGCATGCACACTTGTCCAACAAGATAGCTATCATGATTGAAAAACAATGTTGATAGATGAGAGAATTATGAGGTTGTAAACTAGAAATTGTTAATCGATTTTAATCAATGCCCAATTTTAATCAAACCTTCTGTTATCTAATTGAATTCCTTAAATATTAATTTTTGTTTCAGGTTGACTAATTGCATTTTGTTTGCTATGGAAGGGGATAATAATGAAAATTACTACATAAATTTGCTCAATCATGACCAAAATATTGTAGATGAATATGCAAATGTGGCAACCACTTCATCCCTACCTGATTCATCCGAAGTCAACACTAAAAGAAAGGTACGAACAAAAAATTTCTCAACGCAAGAGGATTGCATGATCGTGTCAGCATGGCTAAATATTAGTACGAATGCTGCACATGGTAACGATCAAACTAAACAAAGATATTGGGAAAGGGTTCATGCCTATTTCCATCAGTACAAAGAGTTTGAATCTAATCGAAATTCTAATTTGCTGATGCATCGTTGGTCTACAATCCAACTTGCTGTAAGTAAATTTCAAAGATATTACAACCAAATAGATGGCAGAAATCAAAGTAGAACAAGAGAAGGTAACCTCCATCATTATTCTTTTATTGCTAATTATTAATATCATGTTGATAGTCATAGTTATTGACATTATTTTTAATTTATTAGATTTCTCAAGCAATAGAGATGTACAAGAGCTTACAAAAGTCTACTTTCACATTTCTACATTGTTGGCATGAGTTGCGATATACACAAAAATTTTCTTCGAATTCATCGAAGAAAAAATCTAAAAGTTCTCGACATGCAAGTCCAGCAACATCATCACCATCTACTTTCGATTCAGTGAACTTGGATGATATTGATGTCCGACATAGCGACCCTTCATTGGAACGACCAATGGGAAGAGATGCTATAAAAAACGTGGGCGAGACAATAAATCCAAGGTAACAGACTCTTCTATTGGGGAACTAGCAAACGTGTTGAAAGAAATTACTGAAAAGAGAACACAATCCCAAATGTTATTAATTGAACAAGCGAATGAGATGTTAAAGTTGGAAAGAGATAGGGTTGAACTAGAAAGAAAAAGGGAAGAACGTGAGCGACAACTTTATGAAGAAAGAATTATTGGGATTGATACTAGCAATATGAATGAACTTCAAGCTGGATATTACAAAGCTCTCAAAGTTGAAATTATTCAAAAAAAGCGAAATGCAAGGTTGCATCCAAATTTGTAATTGGAGTTGGATTAATGTATGTATAATTTCCTTTTATTAATGTATGGAGTTGGGATTAGGTGAAGTTCATGAACATCTAACTTGATGGCTATTTCTCACAGTTGTTGACTCAAAACTGACAATTTTTTATTAATACAATAGAAAACAAGTACATTAATTTATTTCAATTCTATTGTTTACCATACAGTTCCCATAAATGCTCCACAAGATCATTTTTTAGTTGCATATGAGCTTGGCTATCTCGAATTTGATGGTGAACCTGTATGAAGTCCATAATTTCATTTGTGCGATTGCAAGACAATTCAATTGTTGGAGTGCCAATAACTATATCATATTCGGAATCCACACCCTCATGAACTGTACCACGTTCATATTCAACTATCATATTGTGCAAGATTATACAGGTCGTCACTATTTCTTTGAGTGTTTGAACGTCCCAAAAATGTCTCGGTCCACGTACTATTGCAAATTGTGATTGTAGGACTCCAAATGATCTTTCGATATCCTTTCTAGCAGACTCTTGTTGTGCAGCAAAAAATTTCGCCTTATTCCCTTGAGAAGATGGAATGGTTTTAACAAAAGTAGACCGCGAGGGATATATACCATCGGCAAGATAATATCCCATGGTATATTCATGTCCATTAATAGTGTATTTTACTTCATGACTGCGACCTTCTACCAATTCTGAGAATACATGGGATCTATCTAACACATTAATGTCGTTTAATGATCCCGATAATTCAAAAAAAGCATGCCATGTCCATAGATCATATGAAGCTATTGTTTCCAAAATAATGGTTGGTTCACGGGCATGACCTGTATACATTCCATGCCATGCATGTAAGGGCTCACTCTCGAATATTCCCGCTAGCATAGGATATTCGAAAGGAAGTCATCACAGAGATGATATAGAACAAACCATAATAAAACAAACAACTCAATTCATTACCAGCAGCGGAAACTAATTTAAGGTTCAGTTACACTCCCAATATCTCATAAGTTTGGGGCTCGAAGGCCATACAAAATAATTAAGAGGCTCTAATGTTAACTAACAAAATAAAAATCATTTCATTTCAAGCCTCACCAAAATGCTAAATAGGATCTTCAAGTCAGGATGTGCCTCCGTACACCACTATCCCTGGGCCTTAGTCCCACTGGACTCGCCCCCGAAAATGGCCTTCCCTTTACTTGGAATGGCAAGGAAGATCAAGTGAGCCACAAGGCTCAGCAAGTTCGAGAAGCAATGAATAGCGAATAGGAATCAAGAATATGGTGACACCAAAAAGAGTAATCAAGAACTCCATAGTTTTATACAAGGTTCGCAATTTATGACTTTATAAATTTCAATCTAAATGCATCATGTCACCATATATTGCTATGCAAATGTGCATGTGAAATTAAGTATCAGAATCAAATCTCGTAGGCTCGCAAACCATCAAACAACATATGCCAAAGTGCGTCAAGAGGATAAAAACTCACATTCAATATGGAGCCAACCTGTCGAGCTATGGCCACCTCGTCCCGTGCCAGGTGCTCTAGGGTACCCTTCCCTCCGCGCAAAATAATAGGTGCGCAAAATTTAATAACAATGGTATATATATCATATTTTGACATACCATTTATGAAATCACGCAAGGTTACCGACCTTGATGCCATGCTCTCAAATGCATAAAAAGTATCCACATGGCTTAATATCACGTATTGATGACAAATATACCTCCACAAAAAGTCTCAAATTTATGATTTGAGTTCCCATGCAACTAAAAGAGCCACATCAAGTACATTAGCCCTATTAATCATTACACACAGTGGCATTTAATTTATTGGTCGTATTCCAATAATTATTAAAAATACAAGGAAAATTTTGGTATGAATTCTCATAAATTTGGACATATTCAAAAATCATTTAATAGCTAATTAAACAATGCTCATGGCAATATACAATGGGTGCGTGGGTGTTAAATGTGTATACATAATATACATATATATATATATTATTTGGGTGCTCTTGAACTTATAGAAAATAGCAACACACATATACATATATATATATATATTTTAAGGGCCTTACGCTAGTTTTTTTTTTAAACTCACAGAGAATGGCAAACCTACATATACATATATATATATATTATTTAAGTGCTCTTAAACTTACTTTTAACTTACAGAGAATATTAAACATATATAACATATATATATGTGTGTATTATTAAGTGCCTTACGCTGGTTTTTTAAACTTACAGAGAATAGCAAATCTACATATACATATACATATATATATATATTATTTAAGTGCTCTTAAACTTATTTTTAACTTATAGAGACTATTAAACATATATAACATATATATATGTGTATCATTCAGTGCCTTACGCTTACAATGAGTGTAGGGGAGGGATTTAAATAAAACAGAGAGGGAGAGAGAGAGAGGCTGCACTGCGCGCATATGAACATGTGTATGAGCACATAAAGGATGGGTTGGCTGGAACGGAAACAGGGCAATCTAAGATAGCTAATCGGTTATGTATATGTGTATAGATGTATATGTGGGTCACTCAGTTGGGATAACAGTGGAGTTGATTGGTATGTATATGTATACAAATATATATGTGGGTCACTCGGCTGGGCCATCAATGGAGGCTGTTTGTATATGTATATATATATATATATATAAGATTCAAAAAGGCATGGGGGAATATGTAAATGGAGCAGGCTGGGTTTATATCCTGATGGTTTCAGCAAGCTTACGATTATTGTGTCGGATGACCAGCTTATATAGATACAAAAATGAGCAAATCTTTGCATCTTCATCTACCCAAAAAAAATTGCCATTCACAGAAGGAAAACTTAGGGTGAAATGAGACCCCATTGGAGACCACAACGAGATCCAAAACCAACTGGAAAGTCATAGCACAATGATTCAGAATGTATAATCCACAAGCCAACATTCACTGCATACAACGCAATATATGGATTTATATATATGGACAAGCATAGGTGAAGAAGGAACTCACTGGGATAGAGAACGTTCTATGTATACTTATATATATATATATATTTACATAGGGACATTCCTGGCTGAATAAGAACTCCATAATGAATCAACATGTTGATACTTATATATATATATATATATAGCGAGTTTGGAACAAAGGTTAACAATGGAGATTAACAACTTGGAGAAATAGCATAAGAAAACTTGCTGAAGTTTAAAAAGGCTGCAAACAGAGGAACTTGCCTGATGGAATGCGCAAACTCAACCAGCAACGGGAACACACAGCAAGCAATGAAGAAGAAAGGCAATGCAATAGTAGGGGCACATGGGTATATAGGCGCTGAAAAAAAATGGGGTTATGGTTTGAGCATAAAGTAAAAGGCACAGCAAGAGAAGGCTGCTACTGTCCCCCTCAAAAAGACTGAGTTGCCCCTCCTTTATCTCATTACAAAGAATCTTTTTAGGACATTCTTGATATTTGAGACATATTTTAAATTTCCATTTTTCCTTTTCTGACTCACATGGAATTCAATTCTCCTTCATCATTGGGCCCAAGCCCAACCCAACAATTCATTTAACCCACCTAATAAACCCATGAACTCATTTAACTATTTAAATAGAGCTCAAAACATCAATTTCCTAAATTCTTAAAAATTAGACCCATACACTTAAATTCATGATCACATGCACTAAGAAAATTTCATATTAATCCAAAATCATTTTATGCCATCAAAATAAATTGTTAAAATACTTTGACCCACATTTAGAATGCCCTTGAATTAAAATTAAATATTAAAACACCTAGACCCAATTTAGGGTCATTACAATGCAGTTGGGCAATTGGCCCATTTCCAATGCATACAATCGATGCTGCCCAACATTCCTAGAAACTCGCGTTGCTCAGCCACGGTCATCAACCTTGCAATATCAATACTATTTGGTCGCCTCAAATATTGCTTGCCAAATACCTCAACCACTGCTTTCACGAACCTTTTCAAACTCTCTACTGTTGTACTTTCGCCAATGCTGACATATTCATCCACAACATCTGTAGGTGATCCATATGCAAGCATCCTTAATGCAGTTGTAATTTTTTGGAGTGATGATAATCCAAGAACTCCTGCAACATTATATCTTTGAACAAAGTATGAATCATGTGATTCAATTGCTACTTGAATTCGTAGTGATATGCCCAACAAATATCGGTAAGTAAATGCAGATTAAATGCTAGAGGAAAAGGAAAAATTAAAAGCAAAATTTGGAGAAGCAAGTGAAGGCGAGACCCACCCGATTTTGGTGGTGAAAATCGAGTGAGTCTCGATTCCTTTGAACCAAGTCAGTCCAACTCGGTTCTTAGCCCCGTGCTATCTCAAAATCCCGAGTAGAATATGCTCAGAATATGCCATCCAGTAAGCTCCAGATGGTTGCCACACGTCCCCTCGGGAAGCCCGGGATGATTGCCACGTGTCCCTCACTCCCTCCTCTATAAATAGAAGGCTTGCCTCTTCATTGGAGGGAGGATTCATTTTTTGGAGGGATAAGGTGTCAATTTTGCTCTCAAGCATTAAAAGGGCAGTCGATTTTTTGGGGGCAATCAGTTTTTTGAAGGCACTCGATTCTCAAAGGCAATCAGTTCTTTGGGCAATCGGTTATTACTATAGGGTTAGTTCTTTGGGCAATCGGTTATTGCTATAGTGTTGGTTCTTTGGGCAATTGGTTCTTTGGGCAATCAGTTCTTTAGGCTATTGGTTATTGCTACAGTGTCGGTTCTCAAGGGCAATCTGTTCTTTGGGCAATCAGTTCTTTAGGCAATCAGTTATTGCTATAGGATCGATTCTTTGGGCAATCGGTTCTTTGGGCAATCAGTTATTGCTACAGTGTCGGTTCCCAAGGGTAATCGGTTCTTTGGGCAATCGGTTATTGCTACAGTGTCAGTTCTCAATGTGAGTCGTTACTCAAGACCAATCAGTTCTAAGGAAGACCCAGTCGGTTCTTAGGCCAGTCGATTTTAATCAAGACTCTATCGGTTCTAATGAAAACCCACTCGGATCTTGGGCCAATCGGTTTTAACCAAGACCCAGTCGGTTATAATCAGCAGCCAGTCGGTTCTTCAGGCGCCAGTCGGTTATAATCAGTAGCCAGTCAGTTACAATCAAAAGTCAGTCGGTTATAATCAGCAGCCAGTCGATTCATCAGCCAATCGATTATAACCAGCACATAGTCGGTTATATGAACATTACTATTCATGAAAGAGCAATTATCCACTCGTAACTATTTATCAGCATAAACACGAACATTTATGCACATATCAGTAATGTCATGCATAATATTTGCAACATGCATTGAACATATTTCTCAGAATATTGTCTGACTTGGCCATCGGAGGGCCCGCGCGGGGAATCCCCCCGCGTGGCCTTCTAATTGTTGCTGTGCTCACAGGCTATATTCTAGACGGTTTTCAGTTAGCCTTGGAAGACCAATCTATTGAAGGCCCCATCAGGGCTCCATACCACTTATCACATGAAGACCTTTTCAGGTATCTCCCAAAGAAGATTCTGAAGACTATTCCAAGTCCAAATCTTGTTGAATTTTAACTCCAGCCCAATCCGGATCTGTTAAAGCCTCGTGAATGACACCCTGGACCCTTGACATTGATGGATACTTTTGCTCAGGTTGATCCCTAGATAAATAAATATTATTGTTGTAACTTGGTCACAACACGTAGAAATAATGATTGACGCATACAAAACCTTCTAAATAAATGTGGTGGATATGTAGGAGAATCACCAAAATAATCACGATAAAGCCTCTCATGAACTTCAACTCTATTGCGATTGATGACACGGCGGTTCATCACGGATCCATGATGACGTGATATAGAGCCGTGATCCCCAGATTGAATATCACTACAAGAAAAATCAGTTTTAGTGACGGAAAAATCCGTCACTAAAAACATAAAATCCGTCACTAAATTTTTCTGTGACGGGTTTAGTGACGGGGTAAAATCCGTCACTAAAGCGGGCGTGACAGAATTTTAGTGACGGGGTGAGTGCTACCCGTCGTAGATCTGTGACGGGGAAGTTCTGCCCGTCACAGATCTGTGACGGGGGAAGTTCATCCCGTCACAGATCTGTGACGGGAAGTACTACCCCGTCACAGATCTGTGACGGGCTCTACCCGTCACAAAAATTCTTAAAATAAAAAATAAAAACGAGCAATCTGTGACGGGATACTACCCGTCACAGATCTGCGACGGAGCACCCGTCACAGATATTTTTAAATATAAAAAAAATAATATTAAATAAATAATTAATATTTTATAAAATTAATATAAATAAAAAAATAATTTTGGAAAAAAAATTAAATTAATATTAATATTTTAAATCAATAATATATTTTTAATTTCAAAAAATATATTTTTAATTTTTAAATTCATAAAATTAAAATTTATATTTATTAAAATTAAAATTAATATTTTCTTTTATAAGAATAAAAAAATTTAAAATAACAACAATTTTTTTAAAAATTTAAATAAAATATTAAAAATAACATTAAATAAAATTAATATTACTCACATTCACATTAAAAATAAAAGAAATTTAACATTAAAAAGAAAATTAATATTATTTTAAATCATAATATATTTTTATGAAATTAATATATTTTTAATTTCAAAAAATATATTTTTAATTTTTAAATTTATAAAATTAAAATTTATATTTATTAAAATTAAAATTAATATTTTCTTTTATAAGAATAAAAAAATTGAAAATAACAACAATTTTTTTAAAAATTTAAATAAAATATTAAAAATAACATTAAATAAAATTAATATTACCCACATTCACATTAAAAATATAACAAATTTAACATTAAAAAGAAAATTAAAATTTAATATTAATATTAAGATTACCCAAGTTTACTTCAATGTTTACAACATTCCACTACAATCAATCGTCATTATTATTAGCATTTTCATCTTCATGATTGTCACTCTCATCTTGATCAGCTACCGGGTCCGATCCACCTGGAACAGTCGACGGTCCAGCATCTGCAGTAGATTGTTTTGTCAATCTACTTATTACTATATTCATTTCTGACTGCCACGCTATCACTTGTTCTTGCCACTGTCGTAATTGCCGATTCTCAGCCCGGGATTCAAGCAACTCATCAGTTAATTGGGTGACTTTAAGTTTCATTTGTTGAAACTCTGGTGACATATGTGAAGATGATTGGCTAGATCGATTAGTGGTAGATGGATATAACAAATTAGCTTGGGAGCCCAGCCCTTATATTCGACCCTTTCTATTCCGACCACTAACAGCTTGATAGAAGATGTCGTGTTCATTAACTGTAGGCGATGAGGACTCTCCAGTACTTGTGGATGATGAAGATGCCTCCGCACTCAATCTTTCATATTTTTCCTATAAAATTAAAACATTCATGTAAATGAATTAAAAAATTATTTTAAAATAAAAATTTTAATTTAATTTATAAAACACACTTACAGCGATGGCCCTAGATCTGTCATCGACCCACACTTCTTCTCCTTGATTATCTTTCCTGGTGTGGGTTCTCCTGAAGAATTCAAATTCATTGGGCTCACGATTCAATTCAGTTGCCTGTATAAGAAATTAATAAATAATATAGTAAATAATATAGTAAACTTATAATTTAAATAAATTAAAAAATATATATAACTTAGCATAAGTAATTACCAGCCTTCTTCGAGTCAAGGAGAATGGAATGGACCCGCCAGTGTGGAGCGACCCACCGGTCTCGGAAGCACGATTTTTTTTATTTTGTGTGGCAATTTTTTTGTTGCTTTCTTCTGCCCACTTTGCATCAAGTGCCTTACGCACGTCGGGATCCATCCACATTGCTTCGTCTTCCCCATTTCTAATTCGATGCAAATGGCTCCTAAAACTTCGTCTACCAGACTTATTCCATGTGAGCCATATGCGATCATTCTCCTCGGCTTGCAAGAAATACGTCTTCTACATTAAGTTAAGAAACATTTATATATATAAGAATTTAAATACAAACTTATATTAATAAAGAATTATAAATTAACTTACGTTAAATTCTTCAAGCCACATCCTTCGTATTATTTCTGGCACTTCATCCCAATGAATCCACGGTTCGGTGTATCGTGCCCTCCAAATCTTTCCTAATTTGCTTGGTGGGCCACTCCCAGGGATAAAACTGTCAAACACAAAATATATATATATATTCATTTGCAAGTAATAAGTTTAAAATAATAAATACAATACTCACTGATTACACTGTTCATCGCAAGATAAGTATTTTCGACCGTCTCCTTGGCTGATGCCAACCGAGTCAGTTGGAATGGGCTCAGAGTGTTGTGCAGAAGCAGATGATGAATTGAGTCCTTGCGGTGTCGGCATGAATGTGTATGGGGAATGTCTGTCTGGCATATGAGAAGTTCCCCCAACATATTGGCCACTCGGTGGTACAACATCTGGTGGGTAGAAAGTTGGTGGAACACCATAATAACCCCATGGCGGCATCGTGGTTCCAGGATATGGAAATTGATGAGGCATGGGAGCAAAAGGTTGTGAGGGTGGTGACTGGAGATTGAATTGTGTGGATTGAACAACAGGTGTGGAGTCAGGAGAAGAATATTGCGAACCAGAATTGGCATCTGGAGAAGGTGTGGTCCTATAAGATGTTCTACTTCTACTCTTCCCCTACCCGAAGGTGTTGAATGTTCTGACATCTATTTCGATAATTATATATGTATGAAAAAAAATTACATTAACATCAAAGTCATCATACTAAAAGTACAGGTACACAAATTATAAATATTCATATTTTAAAAATACAAAGGTTATTAATTAGCATGCACAAAAAAAAAAAAAACCATAAAACTATCAGTCATCTTCTATATATTCATCAATGTCTTCCTGGTCACTATCTCTGTCATCAGATAATATATCTTCCTCGTCTTCTTCTGAAACAGATTCTTCATACATATCATTTTCTTCTTCCTCAACAATATTGGAGACATCAACTTCCTCTACTAGCCCATTATCATCTTGTAAAGTGCCTCCAAGGTCAATATTTACATCAATTACAGGCCGTTGCAATATTTCATCCTCTTGAAAAGGCTCTTCCATGTTAGCTTCAGGAGCATTTATTGTACCTCGTGCCTTTGTTTTAATTACAACCATCCAACCATTTTTTTCACGACAGTAATCAGGATAAGACGCGTAATACACTTGTTCAGCTTGTTGGGCAAATATGAATGGATCATATTTCCTATATCTCCTTGATGATCGAATGTCTACAATTCCATATTTATCATGAATTTTAGTTCCTCGTGGACTTGGATCATACCATTCACATTTGAACAAAATTACTCTTTTTATTGGTAAGCCTGCATATTCTAACTCAAGTATGTCTATAAGTTTTCCATAATAATTCATATGTGAAGCTCCACCTCCTGACGCAGACACGCAAACACCATAATTTTCTGTCGACCTACTCTGACTCCATTCAACAGTATGAAATTTGTATCCATTGACGAAATACATTGGCCAATGTTTCACGTTGGGAGTTGGCCCCCACCCTATGCTCTGAATTAGTGGGTCTGCAATAACTTCGCCACTCAAATTCACCTAACCAAATATTTTCATCAATTTATGTATACATAATTAATATTAAATTAAGAAATATCTTAAACTTTACAAACTTACATGATTATGGAACCAAACACAAAAATGCTCCTCGATTTGTTTGTTTAATTCTTCGTCACTGATTACTGGCGATAATTCACGTAATATGTTTGTGTACATGCTGAAACATTAAAATATATATATCAACATAATATGAACAAAATTATTAATATGAAGTCATAAATATATTAATATAGTTAAGTTTGGGTTCTTACTCAATATAAGGTTCGACCTCTGGCGTATTTAGCAAGACATATAACTTTGCTGTTTGGAACTCATTCACATCCAACCATCTTTTTTTCATTGGACCAGCTGCACGACCCGGATAATTGAAGATAGAAATTTGTGGATGCGTAGATTCTCCCCCATCATCATTTCGAGGGGCTCTCGTCCTCCTTAATTGAATATTTGATTCAAAATAATATGAACCAAATGTGGCTGTTTCCTCAATTAAATATGCCTCACAAATAGATCCTTCTATGCGAGCCTTATTCCGAACTTTCTTCTTTAAAGTATTGAGAAACCTAAATCATTTTAAAGTTATCTTAATTTATGAAAAAGAACATAATAAATTATACGACAAAATCAATAAATTATATGAATATAAAATTTATTACCATTCAAATGGATACATCCATCTGTATTGGATTGGCCCTCCGACCTTTGCTTCGTAAACCAAATATACCGGGAGATGTTCCATTGAGTTAAACCATCCAGGCGGAAATACACGCTCTATTTTGCATAGAATGATTGGGATGTTCTGTTCCATAACTTCCAAATGTTCAGTTCTTAACATTGTTGAGCATATTTCTTTGAAAAACTGGCATAATTCAGTTATTGGACTCCAAATTCGATCTGGTAATCCTGAAAATGCCGTTGGAAGTAACCGCTCCATAAGAACATGACAATCATGACTCTTCAAGCCAAACAATTTTCCATTCTTCATATCAACACATCTGCCCAATCTAGATGCATACCCGTCAGGGAGTTTAAGTTCTTTTATCCATTTCAAAATACTTAACTTTTGTTCTCTTGTGAAAGTATATTGAGCTTTAGGTTTCCAATATTTACCCCCATCACGTTCTACTAATTCCAACTCCTTCCGCCTGCAATATTCTTTCAGGTCCATTCTAGCTTTGCTATTATCTTTAGTTTTACCTTTCACATCCATGATTGTATTGAAAAGATTATCAAAAATATTCTTCTCGATGTGCATGACATCTAAATTGTGTCGGATAAGATTATCTTTCCAATATGGCAAATCCCAAAAAATACTTCTTTTTGTCCAATTGTGTTGCACACCATATCCGATCATAACACAATTTTGTTGTTCTAAGATAGACGGGACATTACATACTCTACCAAATACGTTTTCTCCACTTAAACGAGGAGGTGGACAAGAATTATCAACTTTATTTTTTCGAAATGCAGTTGTATTCCTTCGAAAAGGGTGATCCATTGGCAAAAATTGTCGGTGACAATCAAAATATGATGTTTTCCCACCGTACTTGAGATTAAAAGCTTTTGTGTTTTCCATACAATACGGGCATGCTAATCTACCTGATGTCATCCAACCAGATAACATTCCATATGCAGGAAAATCATTGATAGTCCACAACAGAGCTGCTTTCATCATAAAGTTTTGCTTTGTAGATATGTCATAAGTCAACACTCCTTCGTGCCAAAGCAATTTCAATTCATCAATTAAAGGCTGTAAAAATACGTCTATCTTACTTTTGGGATTTGAAGGACCCGGAATAATAACCGTTAAAAACATAAACTCTCTTTTCAAACATAATCCAGGAGACAAATTATATGGAGTCACAATTACTGGCCAACAAGAGTACGGGCGACCCGATTGACCATATGGAGTGAACCCATCTGCACACAAACCAAGCCTTATATTTCTAGGATCAGTAGAGAAGTCAGGATGTGTCCGATCAAAATATTTCCATGCTTCACCGTCAGACGGGTGAGACAATACCCCAAACTCTCTCCGATTTTCATAGTGCCACCTCATGTTCGAAGCAGTAATGGTTGAAGCATAGATTCTTTGCAATCTTGGTATAAGGGGAAAATACCACATTCTCTTAAAAAGAATTTCTTTAAATTTTCCTGTGCCACTTCTTGCAGACTTAAAACGAGGATGACTACAAAACTTACAACTCCTCTCAAATTGATCATCCTTATAATATAACATACAACTATTTGGACAACAATCAATCTTCTGACAACCAAGTCCAAGCTTAGAAACCAACTTTTTAGTATGATAAAAGTCATCGGGCACACGATTACCAGTTGGCATTGTATGTTGCATAAACTGCATGATTTCATTATAACAACCTTCAGGCATGTTGTAATCAGATTTAATGCTCAACATCCTAACTGCAGCAGAAAGTTCACTCTCTGCATCACAACCCGAGTATAATGGGGATTGTGCAGCAGATAACATCTCATAAAATGCTTTTGCATTTTCATTAGGTGGTTCCTCAATATTGTACGACTGATGACCACTTTCGCTAAACATTCCTTGCATTGTAGCAGGCGCATGTGACGGTCCTGCTGCATCCATTACCATTTGCTCATACGGATTAAACTGATCTCTAAAATTATCTTCTCTATAATATTCAGTTACAATAACATTTTGAGGCATTATTGGTATTTCTTCCCCATGGTTCGTCCAATAATAATATCCTTTCATAAACCCATGCTTACAAAGATCCCTTTTCACCTCATTAACTGGTTTAAACTTCAAACACTCACATTTCATACAAGGACATTTCAACACTCCTAGCCTTATGAAACTTTCTTGAGAAGATGCAAGTTGAATAAACTCATCAACACCAGCATAAAATTCAGGAGTGATCCCACCCCTTCTTGGCATATACCGATTATCAATCCATCGACGATGCAACGGAGCTTCCATTTTCAATTCAAAAAATTGTATAACAAGCATGATTCCTAATAGATATTTTATCCTGAAAACTAACCAAATTATATTTCATCATTTCAGACTGTCATAAGTAATTGATAAATATGAACAAAAAATAAATATAATAATAAATAATTTATTGAGATAAATTTTGCATCTTTTTTATAAATTAAGATAATAAATAATTAAGATAAATTTTAATATTTTTACTTAACTCTACATGTTTGAATTGAATTTTTTTTAAATATTTATTTAAATTTGTATTTCCTTTAATACTTAAACAATTATTATAATTTTTAATTGTTACATTTTTTATTTTATTTTGATTTGAGTAATTAAGAATAATATGGTTAAAATAATGTATCTAATATATTTTCTAAGTTAGCTATAAATGTCTCACTTTAAAATTTAAAATCCATTAGTATACTTATTTTATTTTATAACAACAAATTATATTACTCATTAATAATATTTTATTTTTAATATTGTAATAAATAAATATTTCAATTTAAATATTTATCTAATTTATTTCTCATGTAATTTTTAATTTTTAGTGTTTAATTTAAATAAAAAATTAAATTGTATACCTTTTTAAAGTCATTTTAATTTTTAAAATAATTATCTAATTTATTTCGTACATTATTTTAAATATTCTAATTTTACTTTTATTTATTATTTTTAATGTTTTAAACAAAAAAAAATTAATTTTAATGTCTATACTTAATCTTATGACAACAAAATATATGTTTTCATAAATATTGTATTTACTTTTAGTATTTTATTTTTAACGTATTTTATTTAAAATTACAATATTTTAAATTAAAAATCTGTTTTAAATTAAAAACAAAAAAATAAATATTATTAATATAATTACATAACAAAATAACTATAGAAATAATTTATAAACAATTAATAAAATTCACATTTTAATTTCTAAACATTACAAATAATATAAACAATTAAAATAAAACCTAAACTAATTTAAATAAAATAATCATTAAACTCAACATACATACTAAAAACAAAAATAAATTACCTATTAAATAAAACTAACGCAATTTAAACTTTTATTTCCTTTACTACTTAAACAATTATTCAAATTTTGATTTGTTACATTTTTTATTTTATTTTCGTTGAGTTATTAAAAATATTAAGGTTAAATTTATTGTTATAAAAATTAATAACTTTTCATGGTAAAATTTTATTTTGTATTTTTAGTCCTTAATTTTTAAGAAAATATATTCGGTAGGGTATTTTTAGTGTTTATTTTTTTATTGTATTTTATTTTTAATATTGCATTTCTTATATATTTTAATTTAAATATTTATCTAATTAATTTCTCATATTATTTTTCAATTTTAGTGTTTTATTTTAAATAATAATCTTAATCTATACCTTTTTAATTTTAAAAATAATTATCTAATTTATTTCATATGTTAGTTTTAAAATTTTTAATTAAAATTTTATTTTTTATTTTTTATTTTTTATATTTTAAATAGAATTCTTTTATATTTTTAATAGAATTTTTTTAATTTTTTAATGTATACACTTAAATATTTTCTTATGACAATAAAATATATACTTTCTTAAATAGTAAATTTATTTTTAGTATATAATTTTTTATGTATTTTATTTAAAATTACAATATTTTTCATTAAAAATATATCTAAACTTAAAAAAAAAAAAAAAACATTATTTACACATGACGGGTTTGCTAGTCACATATCTAAATAACTAAATAATTAATTAGTTGTAGTTTAATTATTTAATTATAGTTATTTACATTTTAATTTTTAAGCATTACAAATAATATAAACAATTAAACTAAAACTAAACTAAAACTAAACTAAACTAAACTAAACTAATTAATATAAAAATAAAATAACTACAACTAAACTAACACAAAAATAAAATAACTACAACTAAACTAACACAAATAAATTATAATTAAACTAACAGAATATAATAAAAACTAAAATAAAATAAAAAAACATAAAATACTTACTTGAGAGCAACGAAATTAACTGAAGAAGAAGAAGAACCAAGGAATGTGAAGAGGATGAAAATGGGACAGTGAGAGAACGGGAGGGAGGGGGGGCGTTAAGTGTGGAGGGGGAAAGAAGGGGGGGCAAGACACTGAGAGAATGGGAGGGAGGGAGGGGGGGCGTTAAGTGTGGAGGGGGAAAGAAGGGGGGGATTTTTAAAGGCAAGATTGCAACGGGACGAGTCAGTCCCGTCCCGTCGCAGTTCTGCGACGGGACTGACGCCCCGTCGCAGATTGCGACGGGACGCGTCAGTCCCGTCGCAGAACTGAGACGGGACGTCGGTCCCGTCGCAGAACTGCGACGGGATTGATGTTCCGTCGCAGTTCTGCGACGGGACATCTCGCTCCCGTCGCTGATTTGCGACGAGAGATTATTTTCCGTCACTATTTTGTCACGGGATACATATCCCGTCACAAAATAGTGACGGTAATTTTTTACCGTCACTAAACGACGGCTTTCCATCACTAAACCTGTCACAAATTAGTGACGGGAGCATCCCCGTCACAAAACCCGTCACTAAAACTGATTTTTCTTATAGTGTTATGGTGTTCAACTAATGCTGTAACAATAGCCTCTTCTTCTTCATCGTCTTGAACTTCTTCATGGATCATTTGGAAGAACATACGGTTGATGTTGGATATGGTGGTTAATGTGAGTTGGTGTTTTAGATTTGTGGGTTGTAAATTGTTTAACCAAATGGATCATTTATTTATAAACTGTAAGAATATGGCTGTTGGAATATGACCGTTGGAATATAGCCGTTGGAATATGACCGTTGTTGGAATTTTAATTTTATCATACTAAAATCTTAATTTTGTTATTAAATTATATTTTGTTAAATAATTATTTTTTATAAAATTAGTAAATTGATTTTTAAAATATATTAAATATTATTAATATTTAATATCATAATATTTATTATTAAATTATAAAATAAATAATAAAATTTTATAGTAGTTAAACATTTATCTAAGGTAAAATAAATAAAATTGAAGTTTATTGATAAAGAAATGAAATAGGGAGTTAAATAGAGAAGATAATAGAGAGTGTTGCCTGAGCTAAGGGTGTTCACGGTGGGATTTGGGCAGTTTAGAGTATTTTTAACATGCCAAATTGCACATGCGGTTTGGCATTAAACCAAACCGCATGGTTCATTTTGGTTCACAAAAATCGCACCAAATCGCACCGCAATTTGCGATGCGGTCTAGTGCGATTTTCGCGGTCTGATGTAATATTGATCAAAAGCAAGCAACGACCATATATCTAAACCAAATCCATAGAATAGTCCTAAAGCCTGAAACTCAAAACCCAATAGAGCACTAAAGGAGATAACTTACAGTGGTAGTGAGCGAGAACGAGCACGAGAGAGAAGTAGGGGTGTTGGGTAGCCCACACAATAGTGACTGCCGACCACCGAGCGAGATGCAACGAGCCATCGACCATCGGCTACAGCGTTATGGATGGTGACAGTAGGGGGCAGTGAAGATATCGGCGGTGGAGCTCACGACGATGGAAGGCAGTTGCAGCGATGGAAGAGAGGCTATGGGAGCAAAAAGCGAGAGAGAGATAATGTGAGAGAGAGAGAGAATTGAGAAATAGAGGTATCAGTTGTGTCGGGCAGAGAGAGTGTGAGAGAGAATTGTGGGACAGATAAGTTGTGGGAGCAGAGAGAGAATGTGTGTGAGAGAGAGAGAGAGAGAGAGATGGGGGCGTCAATGCGTCACTTGTGTTGCAGGAGAGAGAGAATGTGTAATACCTGGTATTACATGGTATTGAGAATAAATAATTTTTTATTATTTTGAAAGGACCTCGGGTGGTCCGGGAAGTCCAAGGGTCGGTTTCGAGAAATTAATTAATAAAAATTGTCGAATTGATGGCAGGGAATGCCTCGGGACTTGGATGTCCAGGGAAGATGGCAAGAGATTGATGAGAGTCTCGAGATGAGGATAGTGACGCTGGAAGAGGTCCGACCGAAAATAATTTTCAGAATAAATTCTGTATAAGCCCGAGTGGGTGCCAATACCGAATAGTTGAATGGGACCTCTTGGAAGCTGAGGGGACCCTAGGGGTGGTTCGATTTTCTAAGTAAGGCAACCCTTAAGTGTTTTCGGGTCGAATAAAAGTCTCGTGCAGGCGTAGGGACAAGGTCGATATTCCTAAGTAGCGGTCAGTTCTTAATTTTGATAAATCGAGTTTTGGTGTAGTTTAGTGGTATAATTTAAAGTCTTGGGAGGGTTCAAGAGCAACTATAGAAAATTCATAAGTGTAATTATTATATTCTTGATTGGAATTATGGTAATAATAGGGGGATTAAAAATTGTATTTATGTATATATATATATAGCCGTGTGAGGAAGCTTCTTGAAGCTTCCTAGTGAATGTCTCTGTAAATTTGAAATGAGAGGGCAGAGCATCCGAGAGATGGCATGGCCGAGAGAGGCATCGCGCGCGAGAGAGAGAGAGTCCGCGAGAGAGAGAGCATTTGTGAGAAAGAGTGAAGTTCGGCCATGGCAGTAGCTGCCATGGCCGACGATTGAAGCAAGCAGCAATGGCGATTGAGGTAGCGTCGGGTGGAGTTGGTCCAGCAAGCTCACGAGCTGGATCGCGATGGCGCCGGTGGTGATCAGCAAGGTCCTCGCGACGGAAGACAGAACGGCTGAGGCGGCCAGGAGCTCTGTGGTTGGCCATGGCAGCCGGCAGTTGCATCGTAGAGGAAGCTTGGTCGTGGTGGCTGCTCACTCTGATGGCAGCGGCTGGTGGCAGCGACGATGTGGTCGGGAAGTCTGGCGGTGCTGGAGGCAGGCCTCGGCGGCGAGCGGCAATGGCCGGTGGTCAGCGCTGAGGAAGATGAAGAGAAGGCACACGTAGGGGAGAAGGCGCGAGAGGTAGGAGGAGATGAATAGTAGAAGAGAAAAGGAAAAATAAAAAAAAAAGAAATAAAAGAAAATAAAAGAACGGGAAATAAAGGAGAAAAAAATAAGGAAAAATAGCTAAAAATTTCAGAAAAATTAGGGAAAGTTTTGGAAATTAATTTGGGGCCCGAGGAGCGTGCTGGAGGCCGAAAATGAGATTTGGGCTCAAGATTTACAGCCAAGGAAGCAACGTCGGGTAAGCGTTTTCCCGATGTCTTCTCCAGAATTAATCGAGGTAAATTGAGTTAATTCTTTCCTAGTTATTTTCATTAAATGAGATAATAAATTGTATAGTATTGGTTGGATTGAATCCTCGGGTAGGGTTGATTGGAAGTTGTTGCCGGGTGAGTTTTGCGATGTGTGGCGAAGTTGAGGGCATTGGTTGAATGCCGGATGTTAATGTTTGGTTGGATTTTTGTGTGTTTGCCTCTAGGTTCGACCGGGAAGGCAGTGATCCTAGAAGAGCTTGGAGTTCTGGCTGGTGTTCTCGTCGAGGCAAAGATGAAGCTTCGAGCCAGGTAAGGGATGGCCCCATGTGGAGGTGACCTTACAAGTTGGTAAATGTGTTTGATAATGTTTTTATGTAGCATTTGCATGTAGTGGTTGTTACTTGTGTGATGCAAGATCTAGTGGACCAATGGCCATACGAAGGACTAGTGTTGTGGGGGCCGATAGGTTGATACTTCCAACCTTGGTGGGTTTGTGAGGATGTGTGAGCCTAGTCTCATTTGCATGCGTTTGGCATACTTAAATATGGTTATATTCATATTTACATTCATTGCACCCTTACTGAGTCTTTATGACTCATGAGATTTTACCTCATGTGTAGATTATGTGAGTCCAGATGCAAGCAGGGATGGTGCCGGAACGCTGTCGTGGCAATTAGCTTGTTGCTTGAGATGTGTTATTGTGTACTCTCATGTATTTTCATATATGTATTTATGTAATTAAATGTAAGCGATATTGAGCACTAAAGATATCTAGTTGTTGTAATCATAATGGTGTGATAGATGATTGTGAGTCTACGTGTTGTGGATGTGGTTTTAGTTGTTGAAGCCAAGTTCGAACCAAGTAAAGACCAGCGAAGTATGTTCTCATAAATTCCTAATACTCAGCGAAGTGTTGTTATACTAGTTTTGTGCCTGGGTCACCTCTGGCTTGCTATGAGGCGAGTTGAAGTGAGATGAAGCTCACTCAGGTTTCGGGTCTCGGTCCGTTGAATTTTCTTGTTTAAGTTGGGACCTATTCTTGAGTGGAGCGAAGGGAATGACGAAGTCTAGTTCCCACCTAGGGCGTTTCCTATTGAAACATAATTCAACCCTTCAGTTGCGATTCGTCGGGTGAGTAATCCAGTCGATTATTTATCGGTAGCGCCCATAAATAAAAATGAGTCGTTACAAAAGGGTTGAGTCAAAATGGCATTGGCATTAGCATTTAATTAATGCAAAGGACAAGTCTTAATGGCATTGGCAGTTCACAGCTTTAATTAATGCAAAGGAGATAAATGGCATTGGCATGCGTGTATCTTTAATTAATGCTAACGACAATTCTTTATTAATTTAATAATAATTTATATAATTATAATATTTATTATACACGAAAATATGAAGAATCGGACCACCAAGGGCTCAAATTGTGTAAACCATGGTTTGGGCATATAGCAAACCATTTTCGACTGCTTTGATGAAAAAATCGACTGGATCGATGTGGTCCGGTTCGGTCTGGCTGATTTTCGTGGTGTGTCAATTTTTTTACACATCTCTAGCTAGAGCAAACACAATTTTTGAGGTAAAATTAAAATAAGAAATAAACTATTTATAATATAATAGGAAGTTGAATGAGGAAGCTTGCTCGAGATAGTCTTAGGAGGAGAGTGTAAGGCCCGATTTCTGGCCTTATCATCGAGAAGGCCTGAGGAGCCGAGCCCATGTGCAAAGGGAGCCCTAGGGCTTCAAGCTCCCTTCCTCTTAGGCTCTTCCACAGCCGCTGATTCCTTCCTTCGAGGCGTCGATCAACCTTCCACCTTTTCATCCCCCATTCACGAATCGGGAATCTCGTACCTTTTCTTCCATGGCAGCAACGTCGTCCCCTCTTGCAAGATTTATTCAGCAAAACCGACTCCCTCTTCTCGCTCTTTCTCTTGCGCTATCTTCTGCCCTCTCTCTCTCTCTCGCTCGACTTCTTCTTCTGAGTGCTGTGGGTGGCCGGAAATCGCAGGTAAGAAAGTAGCCCTGTGCCGTCATTCCGGTGATTTTAATTCTGTGTGGGGTTGCGCCATGGCCAAGATTGATGGTATCTTGGTTCGTGGCTTCGAATCCCCTTTGCCTTCCCGCGGTTCGGTCTTGTCTTCTCGGACGCCATGTCCGATCTTGCTTCTTCTTCTGCTTCCTCTGCGTCGTCTTCTTCTTCTGCTTCCTCTGCGTCGGCTTCTTCTTCTTCTTCGCGATGAATCCTAGCCCCAAACAGCAAGATGGCCGTGGCTTGGCGGCCTCCGACGAGAGTGGTCGGAAGCCAAGCCACCGCCGCTTGCTGAAACTCCCTTCCCCAACCCCCTCACACGCGCACAGCTTGGCAGCCAAATTTCCAAACCCTAAAAATTAATTTTGAGTGTTTGGTTGGTTGGTGCAAGCCTAATCCAATCCATGTATAGGCTGCACCTGATTGCTCCAAATTATTCCAGAATTAATTTAATATCTAAATTGATAAAAAATAATTGAGATAATCAATTTCAATGATTATCTAATTCTTGATTTAATACAATCCATATTTATTTAATGTCCAAATTGATAAAGGTGATTGAAATAGGCAATTTCAATGCTTATTATTTAATACATGATATTAAAACTATCTTATGGTACAAATTTATTCCTACTTATGTCAAATTTGTCCGAACAAGCATCTAAGGAGGAGGGGAGGGGGGATATACCCCATCTTTCAGTTTACCTACACTGAGCAAATTTTATGTTAACGCAAACAAGAGAACATTTTTCTCATACTCATGTTCATCTATTTCTCAATTTATTTATATTAACTTATGATTTATTGACTTTCTAAATAGATGTATATTACATTTGGTTAGCCACATCCAATTCTTAACCAATTCTTATTTTAATTTTGTAACTAAAAGAAATTTAATTTGGATCAAGTCCAATTTTATTTCAGATCGAACCCAAGTTTATCTTCAAAAAATTCTAAATTTAATCAACACATTTTATTAATGCACAACTAATTTTCTTAAAAGTTCAGCATTAGAATTATATTCACTTCACTCTATTTTTCACACTCGTACCATTTGTGATCCGTTAGTTATTTAGGATAAACATTTTATATTGTTGGAAATATTTTAGATCTCACATTTTTTTTATTTAATTCTCATGTAGTTTAATATTTTTATTAAGTGGTTTTGATTCGACCCAACTAAGAGGCAAATGAAGGAATTTCAAATTTAATACAACAATATGAATGTGTAATTTGTATTATAGTAACATTTGCTTCATGTATATTGCTAATCATCATTGTATTCTTAATATACTATCATGATAATATTTCTTAAAATTGCATTTAGAAAAAATAGATCCATGTTGTTGACTCTGTGCGTGCCTGTTGACACTTATAGCTAATTTCATTTTCTTTAATTTACATTTAAGAAAAATATAATTCATGTTGCCTTGATTTATACAAGTTGATACTTATATCCTATTCATTACATGTTGTCTTTCGAGCTTAAATAATAACATAAAATATGTCTTAAACAAAATAATTAATTAGAACTATATATTTCTAACTACAATAAAAGTTGGTTGTTGGTGCATGGTGCACCACCTATATATTTGAGTGAGAGTTGGTCCACCCTTGTTGGCGTAAAAGGTTTTGCCATCATGTTCACATTAGGCATGAAAGATTACGCCATTATGTTCAAATCAAACGTGAGTGATTTCACCGAAAAATAATTTGTGGGTGAGAGTCATTTTGCCTTTTTAAGTTAATGAATATATGAATTATGGTTCTAACTTGTTTATTTTTAAATATGCATGTTTATTTTTTATCTCCTACATTGTCTTAATTACTATTTGGCATGACACGATGTGATAATTTATCTTTCAATACATTAATGTTATATTTCTCCCATTATAATACTCTTTATCTCTCATTAAGTCTTTAATACTTACCCCTTAATATTTTTAGAATTATAGGTTGGCATCAACCCTAACAATAAGGATCTTGGTAGGAGATTCTAATTGGATGTACCCTAGATACAGTCCAAACTACAACACAAACACCTCATTTCACTAGATTTGTACATTTGAAACCTTATATTATAGCACGTACGTCTCACTCTCACTAAGTTTGGGATAAACTAATCCATTGATATTTTTATAATTGTAGATTGGAATCGATCCAGACGGTAAGGATTGTGATAGGTGATTCTAACTATATATACCCTAGACATGCTTCGAACTAAGCACATACATCTCACTTCACTAGACTTGTGCATGGAAACCTTATGTTTTTTTCTTTTGTGTTTTGATTAATTTCGAACATTGTAATTTTATGATGAATTTCGGTTCACTGGACAATGTTCATAGTTAATTGAGATGCTTAAATAATAAATGATAATGATACAGTGTAAGATTTACTATTCTCTGTTCAAGTTTTCGATTTCATAAAGAATAGTGCGAGTCACGGTGTCTGAAATTAGGGCGTCGGAGAGAGTGTGAGTGGAGTAAAGGAAAATAGTCAATCACCTACTAGTCGCTCATGTGCTCAGATGGCGGCTCCATTCCAAGTAAGGTCAGTCCTTGTTTCTTCGGGGTCTCACTGATAACGATGATCAAGTCTTGGTTAGGGCAAGCTGGCCACGGTGTATAAGAGAATTAGATCTGTTTTTCAGAGGGTAGTGTCTGTTGGTTTGTTTGTGTCTTTGGGAAGAGCAGAATGATTAAAAAGTTGGGAATGTTTGATCTTTCCTGTAATTTTATAACAATTTTGTTTCTTAATCGCCTGGGCCTAGTTTAGGACTGTTTTTTCCGTCAGTTCCCTAGTTTAGTAATACATAAGCTGCCATCAATTCTTCTTTCTTTTGATGACACACACACACTCAAACCCTGATGATATATCTATGAACTAATTTAATATTTGCTCCAGTTACGGTAGTAAGCGTCAGAGATGGGTACACAAAAGATTTCTGACGTTGATGGTGTATTAGGTATGTATGTGATTATGAATCATCTTTATTGGTGCCACTTCACACACAACAACAACAACAACAATAATAATAATAATAATAATGCATTCTTTCCATCATCATACGATATTTAATAAGCTGCAATTTTGTGTTGGAATTGCTTTGATTGCATCACTCACAGGAGTTTCAAGATCCATGAGACATGTTCGGCCGGCTCACTACCTCCTCAAAATAGAGTCTTTCTCATTGCTCTCCGAATTTAAGGTTGAAAAATGGGAGTCTGATGATTTTGAATCCGGTGGCTATAAGTGGTGTGTCTGATATTTTTCCTACATAATTTAGTATTTAATATTATTTAACTTGGTAAGTCAGTAAGTAGTATCCCATAAAAATTGAAGGCTTTCTTTAATGGGTTTCAGGGGATTGTGCCTTTATCCAAATGGAGATAAGAAGAGAAATGGACATGGTCACGTATCACTCTACTTAGTTATAAGGGATACAAATGGTCTTCCTCCTGGTTGGGAGGTGCATGTGCAATTCAAATTATTTGTCTCCAATCATATACAAGACAACTATTTAACTGTCCAAGGTCACTGTTAATTTTCATAATTTCGTTGGAATTTTTTTTTTTTTTTTTTATCTGTGATATCGGAGTTTAGTTGCCTAAACTTTTATGTAGTGTAGATGTTGACGGTAAAACGAGATGCTTTCGTGCCATGAAGACAGAATGGGGTTTTCCCCAATTCCTTTCGCTTGACTGCTTCGAAAACGCACAAAGAGGGTACCTCCTTGGTGACTGTTGTGAATTTGGAGCGGAGGTTTTCGTCATCAAATATGATGGCAAAGGGGAGTGTTTATCCATAGTGAAAGAACCCAGCGATAACACCTTCACATGGAAGATTGACAAGTTCTCAACAATCACCGACACTTGTCTTTTCTCTGAGGAGTTCAAAGTGGGGGAACACAAGTGGTATTATATGCAGTCTTTACCCAATGTTTAGTTTGGAATTAGAGAATTAATTTATGGTAGGAAAAGGAAAGGAAAATGCATATTGATCTTGATGTGATTGAACTGTTCCAAAGTAGGGCATACTACTTATACTTAACGTGGCTTTTCCTTTAAAACTCAGGAAGCTATCGTTGTATCCTAGAGGACGACAAAATTCAAATGGAGAGAATATATCCCTCTTTTTGGTTGCGGTTGATCATACAACGCTTCATCCTCATCGAAAACTGTATGCCAAATACAAGCTGCGGGTAAGGAACCAGGTTGGGCATGCGCACCATGAGAAAGAAGGTAAACTATATCTTCTAGTTCTGAGCTAGCTAGTTAGCTATATTGTAACTGGATAATATAAGATATATATATATATATATAATGGATATGACTAGAAATAATAGAAATGCACTTTGATTGAATGGTGTCTCAGTTTCTTCACCTTTTGGATTGAGCAGAAAGTTCTCTTTGAACTTGCATGGGCTTTTCTCTTACAGGTTGTGACGGGTTCTCTAAATCAGTTGGCTGTTGGGGATACTGGAACTTGAAGGAATTGAGCCATCTGAAAGACCCATCACAAGGATACATAGTCAACGACACTTTAGTTGTTGAAGTTGAAATCATGGCCATGTCTGTGCTTAAGAAGTTTCCTTAAACTTATTATTACAGTGAACAGAACTATGTACCCAAAATAAATGTTCCTATTTCCACCCTGTAATTCTTATTTGTCTTTTCTTTGTATAGAAATCCATCTACTTGTACATACATTAAGATGCTGTAGAATATTGAACCCACAACACGGTTTCCTCTTGCCCGCAAGCTTAAGCACTTATATTTCAAGTTCCATCTCATTTGATGCACAATATATAAAATTGGTGTTTTTTGTGTTTAAATATTGAATAACATGAATAATATGGTAAAAAAATTATTAATTTTTGAAACAAGTAATAATCGAGCTTGTGAACGAGTTTATAAATGTAAACAAGCTACGACTGAGTTTATTTATTAGTTTTGTTTGTAATTTATAAAAGAGTTTGAAATTATAAATAGTTTAAAAAAATATGATAAAGTAGGAATTTTTTATTAAAAAAAAAAAGAGAAAATTTTGATCTCAAATTCTCAATCCTTTCATATATAACTTTAGTTGTCAATGGTGCACGGCACATGAGCTACAGAGAGTGTTCATGCAAACTTATAAAATCATAAATGATATATAACTAACATTATAATAATAATTAATAATTAGAATCATTTCAACATAATACTAAAACTCTTAACGATCGACATGACATGAAACATTGTTTCAAATTCAAAGTCTCAGTACTAGTCATGTAACTCAAGCCTAAATGTTATAAAATAAATAAATAAACAATTAGAAGAGAGAAAAACATAAAATTGCTTTATTGTTACAGAAAAACAATAGAAACAGAGCATATTGACCAAACATAAAATTATTTAAAAAAAAAAAAAAGCAAACAAAATAGAAAAAATTGCAACAGAAAAACAAAAAACAATATCTTTGAAAAGAAAATTACTGCAAGCTGGACAACAAAAAGAGAATTATATTGAAGCAACGATTTAATATAATATTAAAGCAATAATATATATAGTATTTGTGTTCTGTTTTATACACTATTCAATGACTGGGTTCTGAAACTATACGTTGCACCAATATCTAGTTGTGGGTAAAGATCAGATGTTCAAGTCTGATTCGGTGACACTCTGCAGATAAATTGGATCTTAAGTCTATATATTATCTACTTCCACCAAGCAAGATGATATAATCAGAACTGGGTAAAGACCTTGGTGACTTGGATAAAATCTTAGCAACCTTTTAGGATCAGAATTTAAACAATATTGCATCGTCACTTTGCTAAGTGATGCCATTCATCAAAGTCTTTTAAAGTTGCGTGGTTCGGTTTGCTAAATTGCTAATAGAGGTCATCCCTACTGTTCAGTTGCTGAAAGATAAGTGTTAGCTTTTTGTTTCCACTACTAAATCATAGTCAGGTTTCACTGAAGGAACTTTACCAATTATTAATGAATGTGATTGGATGAAATCTAACATAATCCACTTTAAGTCAAGAAATTCAAGTAGGCTATGTTCTGTAACAGCTAAATTTGGGTTGGCCATTCAGCGCCAAAATATCAATGGCTTTGTTTCACATTCACCATTTCGACAAACTGCAGAACTTGGAGCTGCCCTGTTAACCCAAGCCCATTCCAACAGGTGAATAAGAGTTAGGTTCCAAATTTTTACAACCCTACCATCCCAAAAAGATGGATTCAAGGATTCAAGGTTTGCTTCATATTGAATGTAGGCAACCCTGCCCGGATATCCCAACCGCCCGATCTATCCGAACGAGAGCGCCTACATGAGAGAAGAGAAACAAACACAAGACAAAAATACCCTGGCATGCATACATATGAAAAATACAACAGCGGAAGCAAAACAATAGACATGCACGCCTACAAGTACCCTGCTGGAACAGCAGTCAAGGAGTATATAAAAATATACAGACATCTGTGCCAACGATAAAAGATACAAGGAACAACCGGGCACAGTCAAAAATGAGAGTCAAAACTCTTAACAAAAGATCAGAGAAAACGGGGGCAGCTAACTGTACACCCTACCGACACGGCTGGCTGCTAGGTGGCACGGTCCTCGCCCTCGACTTTAGCCTTACCCTTACCTGGAATGATGGAAAGCAAGGTGAGTCGCAAGACTCAGCAAGTTTATATAATAAGGAAAGCTGTAAACGAAACAGAAGAGAAGATCACCCCAAATATAAATCCACATGTACACACAAGTCATGTGACGCAACAACGCAATAGTGCCGCATAATAAAACATATACCGGTCCTTGGGGCCCACATAGAACACCTGGCACCCAAGTCCTATACCAACCTGTCGCTGCCCTGAAAGGCAACATAAATCACCACAAACCTGTGCGCACTGTCCCGGGTCGGTACTCCCGTCACCCGTATCCCTGCCGGTACTCCCGACAGCCGAGCCAAAGGCTCCCTCGGAACGGTACTCCCGTCCGAGAACTAATAACTACCAGTAACCATGCAATGCATATAAAATGCAAGGCGTAATGAGCACCAACGTGATACAAGGCGCCCATACATCCAGGCATCAAGCCATGCTCCGCCCACGTAGTAAATCACACGCGATGCATATGCCCGTGCTGGATGCAACCTGACCAATCTAAAATGTCTGTGATCAAGCATAACCAAATCATGATGATCCCATCATGCAGCCCGAACCCATGTGCATACCAAACCATGCAACAAAAATGAAATAATCAGGCATGCTATAATCACATAACGGTAGAGTAGGTTAACAGTGCCTGACACCGGTCAGCGGTTAGTGACCAGGAGAGACCATCTGACGGCCCAAAATAGACCATACAACAGTTTCACCGTCACCGAACGGCTAACCCTTGCCCCCACTGCCCAACCGCTCTAACCAATAAATAACCGAAAATCCATAATAATACCCGACAGTTAAGAACCTAGCCCCGGGTGAGTACAACATCATTCCCATAGGATTGGGGGTGATACAAACCCCCGTAGGCAACCAACGATTAATACCCTCGAAACCAGGTTAATAAATTAAATTATTAAACACACCGTTTAAATTCCATAACTTATTAACAGCCAAATCTAACGAAGGGAGGTCAAATAAATTGACATTGAAAGAATCGACAATGAGGGTATAAAGAACTTGCCTTTCCGGAGATAGTCTTAAGCTCAGTTTGACCAAACACGGTCAAAGTTATACAAACTGCAATATTTCAATTATAGACAAAATTAATAAAATTGGGCTCCAAATGAAATTTCAACCGCAGAAATTATTAATTACTAAATTAATTACATACCTGGATAATTAAATCAGGGATTAAACGGAGTTTAATCCAATTTTTGAAGCCCCAAAATCTCAAATTTCCCTCGCGAGCTGCTGGTTTTTCTCCCAAACTTTTACTGCTGTTTACTCACTGTTTTGGTGCAAAAAGAAGCCCAAAATCGGGCTTTAATTGCGGCCAAAATCGGCCAAAAGAAGTGGCCAGCGCGCGGCCACGTGGCAGCGCTGGGGCGGCCACCGCGCGACCGCTCGCGCCCGCATGCTCATTCAACCTATATAGGTTTTAACTTATATTTAAGGTGACTTTTTCCCTCTTCCGCGATTCACGCCAGCACCCCACAACTTCCATTAATCACACAATCACCCCCTATAATAATTACAGAAATGCCTGAACTTTCTAAAAATCACACAAATTAATTTATTTTAATTTTTTTCTCTTTCCAAAAATTCCCAAATAACAAAATTAATTATCTTAATTTCTTATTTCCATAAAATCATATAATTAAATTTTTATTTAACCACCACAAATTATTTTGATATTTCTCTTAAACCCAATTACCCCCAAAATTAAATTAATAGCTATTTACGGGCGTTACATTGAATGTATTCAGGCTGGCTATAAATATAAATTTGCTAACAGTTTGGTAACCACTGTGCAGGATTGAAGTACGGAATGTATACATTAACATGGTTATGACCTTGTAGAAGCACTTCAAAGAACACCGCATAAAAACTCCAAATTTTAACACCCAACAAGAAGAAAGAACAAAAACACACTAACCCTAGAAATTTTTGATTGATCACAGCACCCAAAAAAAAAAACTCAGCTTTTCGAGGAGAGCATCAGTCATCTCGATCCCAAAAGGATCTTCTGGGTCCATCTCCTCCAAAATATTCACTAGCTACTGCACACTCCTACACAGAATTCACCTGTGCATTGCAAATAAACATTACTATAATCGAGAAGGGAGGGAGAGAGAGAGAGAAGGGAGGGCGATATTACGCGAACTTCTTGTAATCGTCTCGGCCGGTGACGTGATAACGCTGCTTAACAAGAGCTTCCCTGTGGCCCACACGGGAATGCCAGGGTTTTCTGAAATCGGAGAAGCCAAATGGGCTTGCCGTCATAACTATTGGGCAATTGCAGTAGCATCCCCTACTTTATGACTCATATCTAATAACACACTTTGGCAAAAATATAAAATAAGAAAAGGAAAATTGAGCCGAGCCGAGCCGAGCTGGCTCGGCAGAAAAACATTGATCTCGAGCTCACGACAACCTTCGGACAAGCCAAGCTCGGCTAGAGCTTGAAATCAAGAAATTATACCTATAAATAAAAAAATAAAAAAAAAAGACAACAATAAGAGAAAATGACAACAGCGGCAATGCTAACTGCAGCGAATGGCGAAGGCGGCGAATATCAGTGGATGGCGGAGACAATGAAGGCAACGGCGGCAGACGAGTAGGATGGCGGTGTCGACGGAGGCAGCGGAGATGAAAGCGACTGGCAACATCGACGGTAGGGGAAACGAACGACGGCGATGGCAGCAACGAAGGCAAAAGTAGACAGTTGAGATCCGACAAAAATGGAGAAGGAATGAAGAGGGTGGGGATCAAACCGCAATCTCTTGTTGAGACGGAAATCATGTCCGTCTCAAAGACAGAATTTCAGGTAATGGAGACAAAATATATTCTTTCTCTATTAAAAAATAAATTTAAAATTTAATAATTTTATGTAAAATAATATATTCACAAAACTATAAATAAATTTATAAATGAATCTGTCCATGAGTTTATTTGAGAGCGCTTCTAATCAAATATATTTACGAGTATTTAATTTAACATATTTATAACTTATTATTCAAACTTATTCGTAAACCTTTACTAATCAAAATTTACTAAATTTAAATTCAATTTATTTATAAATTGAGATTTAAAATTAAATTCAAGTTTGACTCGTTTATTTTAATGAACAAACTCGAATAAATTTTTATCAAATCAAAATATTGAGCAACTCGCGAATAGTTTAGCTCATTTGTAACCATATAATTATTTTGAAATCTCAAGTGATAAAAAGTAATAGCAATAGTTTCAGTATAAATTTAAATAACAAAAAAGCACAAGAATATTTAATTTAATTAGTTAGTAGGTTAAGGAAAAATTTTCATTTTATTTTATCATTTATAAAATTAAAAAAAAAAACATTATTTTTGTATCTCTAAATTTAACAAATAACAAAGAGGCACACGTAGGTACAACTCCTTACCTTGTGAGGGTTGAAAATGTTGTTTTTTTTTGCATAGAATCTTACTTTTGTTTAGCAAAAAAATTTTTTAAAAAATTCTTATAAACATGACATGGATCAACTATATTATTAGGGGATAAAGTGAGGAACACGATAATGTTGAGTTTTCTAATAAAGTGATCATCCGAGTACACTTTGTGTTTCCCCTTCTTTTTTTTTCTTTTCTTTTTCTTTTCTAACAAAGCAGAGATTGCTTTTATGAATGGCTTTGAATTTTGGGAAGGAAGATGAGTTTTGTGAGAAATCACACCTTCCCCCAACTTTATCTTTCATAACATTTAAGTCATAGGAACATATATTGGTTCCTTGGCGTTAAGTGACAAGAGAGTGCATGGACAAGCTATAGCTGTGATGATTGTGACAATTGCAAGATACAAGCCCTAATTGCCATTGGCCCGACTCTTGCTCTTCTGCTTAAAACCCGTGTCAAAACAGATGCTTTCGCATGAATTCCACGTGTTGAAGCCGCAACAGAGTAGAAAACTTGGAATTCTCAGATCTTGAAAGTTCATACTCTTATCCCCAAACCTGTAAAAGTTATTTGGTTTCCGAGAACAGGTCTTGGTTTTGGCAAGAACACACAATCTGCTAAAGAGTTATTACCATTCTGTGTTTGCTGACTCCTTTCATTAGTGTTTCGATCGGAAATTTCAATTTGGTTTCAGTTTGATATTCTACAGATTTCAGGGAGGAATTCTGTTTTCTGTCTGTAGTCTAGGATGTTTAGAGGGTTCTGTTCCAATAAAGCCAATTGAGAAACAAAGCTATATTAGTAGGAAAATGTCTAGGGATATATCTGTCTTTCTATCCTTCTTAATGACAATGACATCCCACATTTCTTCATGTGATAATCACGTCAGTGTATTAATATAGGGGGATATGTATCTGGAGAACTTTCTTTCCTTGGGGCTGTGTTGATTGATCAGTATCTATGAGAGTTTTTCAACACCCTCCTCTCATGCATGGTGGGATTTTGGAGCTATCCTGCTGCCCATGCAATTATGAGCCCTTTCTGTAAGCCCACCTATTCGTTGATATTTGTAATGCATCATTCACTCCCCCTTCTGCATGAATGATCAGACCAACCAGTGGTCCTGTGGATTTTCTTTTGTCACAGAGGGGTCCTAAATTCTGTGAACTCCATATGGGTGCTAGCTGTCTCGATCGAAAAACTTCAAATTTGATCAAGCAATCTGAACTCGGCTTCTCCCTTTTCCGGAATTATTATACCAAAAAGATGGCGATTTGATTTGTCATTTCTGTATGTCTTTGCTCTTTGGAAGCCAATTTTGCTAGTACAAGCTTTACTACTGTTCTTGTTTGATTCTTGAATTTGTAGGGAACTTATTTCTAGTATCAACTTTTCCTAACATGAAGAATTAACAGAGTTTGATGTTGAGCTGCACACACAAGCTAAATAGTATAGTTCCCGGTCATTTCTGATTTCTTACTAGTTCTTTTACAACTGGTATCAAATCAGAGATTGAGAGAAAAGATTTTCATTCAGTTTCAGTTCCCATTTGAGACCCTTTTTAACTCCACTACCATCATGGGCAACCTGAAACCGTAATGCCGTCGATGGAGTCAGATTCATTCCCTGTTAGAACTGCACACACATGGTGCGGTCGATCCGAGGCCAAATCTCAGTAGATGGTGGCAGCGAGCGACGTGTACACTTTGGCACTCACATGCAGCTGACAGAGTTGTGATGAGGAAAAAGCATAGAATGGGAGAGATAACAAGCTAAATGCACAGTAGAGCTGTGTAGGAGACTTGGAGGAGAGAGATGTCATGAGAAAAGGGAACAATCCAGGATGAAAAATTGGCCTCAGCAGTGCCTTCCCCTTCCTCCTCAGAGTTGCAGGGGATTGAGAGCTCTGTTTTGGTGGTAGTTGGTGGGGCAGAAAATGTTCCCTCCATACCCTTTTAAATCCTTATCCTGGTTGATGATGCAAGGCAATGAAGGAAATCACAATCATCAGCTTTGTTTATTTGCTTGCTTTTGTCCTTATTTCCTTTCTTTCCATTTCCCTTTCAACATTGAGAATTTTTATACAGAACCATGTAGATGATTCTAATAGTATTTTACTGTACAAGTATTTTGAAAACATATATCATAATGGGGCCTGAGATATCTACATATATAAGTTGAATGACAGCCTCAAAGCATTAAGGATAGGTTTGATTAAATAATAAGATCCTTGCAAGGGAGATAAAGAATGGTGGCTGGCATTATTAAAATAAATGGGGGCATGTTAGATTGGGTCAGGAAGATCTGAGGCAGGATCTGAGGACTTTGAAAAAGGGTAATGAAGATGCATATGAAATATTCCAACACACCAACTTTGGCATTTCCTCATCTCCTTGCGCTCTGCATGATTGCCCATCACTCCATTACACCTCCTTTCATAATGTCACATTATGTTGCAGCTGTATTAAAACCCTAAAAAATTCTTTCATTGTGAGTACTAAAACTATCAGGATGGAGCCCTGTCTGGTACTCAGAGACATTGAGGCCTTCTTGTCTATCTTATTAGAGCCGGAGTCTCTCTTGAAAGTCTTGCTTACTTAAAACATGATGAAATCTCAGACCTGTCAAGTTTAACACCGTTTCATTAATAGAGGTGACTTTAAAAAGTGTTAAGATTTTCTACTTTTCATTGATTTTGAAAATGTTCTAACATTTCTGTCCTTAGATCTGATTTGCCGTCAAGGAAGTAATGGTTGTCCTTGTATTACCCTTCTTTCACTTGGCCAAAAAAAAAAAAAAAGGCAAAGAACTCCTGAATTTGAAGTGATCTTTTATCATTTTGCAAATGACAGATGAAATTTGGTTTGGATGTACTGATTGTCCTCTTTCCATTCAAAAATGCAAGTGTAGGCATTGGAGAGACATTAAAAGCTGTCATGAATTCAATTGTCAAATGGGGTAGAATTAATTTGCATATGCTCCTGAAGTCTAGGAACTTGTAAAAAGGTTCCTCGTTAGAGTTGTTGATAAATTAGATTTTTTTTTCTTTGATGGAGGAATCATTTCCATTGGATGGTTAATTCCTAATGCTTGTGTGATGAGTTATAAGAACCATACAACAGATAAGATTATATATAAAAATAATTAATAAACAAAAATTTATGTAACTAAATCTATGTAATATGATTAATACTTGATATACTGTTGTTTAATTCTTGAAGCATGGGGCTCCATGCATAGCATTGCTTTGGGGGGGGGGGGGGGGGGGGGGGGGGGGCATGGTGGGAGGGAGATTGCTCAAAAGACTAGATCTCATCTGTACCACTTTACATTGACAAGAAAGTTAAATTCCAAGAAACAGGAAATTTATTTCCCAACTTTTCCTCTCAGGTTGTTTCCCACTGCATTTTGATAGGAAAAAAAGAAAAGAAAAGAAAATGAAAGAAAGGGGAGATGAACAAGATCCCTTTCTGAGGGCCAATTCCTTTTGTTTTGACAATCCTGCTGCCGCCACCACCTCTTTTATCTTTTTTCTTTTTTTCTTCTAAGCAACTTATACAGCATAAAAGCAGGCTGCATCAGCAGCGGCAGCACTGCTGGAAATCAACTCATCACATCCCCATCTTTCCTCCATACCACCTGTAAACCAGGAAACTCGAAAGTTCAGTCACACATTTGGAGAAAAATTAGCCAGTTTATGATTTGTTAGGAAATCAAGGCCACAAACCAAGGACATGATATTCACAAGGTTCCAAAAACTTTTTAGAAAAGATGTCTGAAACTGTTCCAATTTAAAGAAACAGCCAAAAAAAAACAAGAAGAAGAAGAAAGAAGAAAGAAGAAAGAAGAAAGTTTTTTATTGGTTTTGAAAATGATTCTCATAGAAAAATGGAAGCTAATGAAAGTAACTGTGGATCATAAGAATCAGAAGCACAAGAAATTTAACTGGTTTTGCTGCAGGTGGTTTCCAGAGGGAGAAGTCTGGAAGAAACCAAAAGGCTCATGGAATGTAGATCTCCCCTGCAAGAATCCATTGCTGGTAAGAAAACTATTTACAGAAGCTCAGATGAAATGACCAGAGGATACCAAGAAAAAGTAAGCCAAAAATACCTCAAAATGAGTTCCGGAGCAGACTTGTGAAAAGCCCAAGACACCCTCCATGGAAGCTTGGTTGTTGGTAAGCGTGAAATTACTCTGCCAAATTAATTCCAAGACCCACCAAAGTCACTCACTCCCAAGAAAAGGAAACAGTTTAATCTAATGGCGAATTCAACAAATCAACATGTGAAGTCACCTGGGAGAAGTCGAAGATTGGAGAGCTAGCAGTGTCGTCAAGGCAAGAGGGAGCATTTTCTTGAACCTTTACAGAGCCACTTCCTCTGACGCTTTTCTTGTTCTTCTTGCCACTGCTCTTTGGGAATGCGGCACAAACAGGTGGACGGCGTAAGAACCCTGTATCTGCATTGCGAAAATATTCATCTTCTTGAAAGATAGGAGGGCCAGAAGAGGCATCAGACACCATTGACAAGTCCTCCTCTTCAACACCCTCTTCCTCTTTATTATTGTTACTGTAAACAGCTCTTGCATCAGCATCGGCATCACCATCGTGAAGAAAGTGGTGATTGGAATTAGGATACGGAGAAAGGAGAGAGTGCTCCAAGTAGAGAGTCCAGCCAGATTCACAGCCACTGCTGCATTGTGAATCATTCATATCTGGGCTATATTGTTTGTTTGAGGCTGCAGGTTGGGTTGAGCAAGTGAACAAGTATGTATGGATGGATATAGGTATAGGGGGAGAGTGAAGTGATGTGGTATAGTATGGTGTGGTGAGGGTGGGAATGAGACTCAAGTTCTAGGCCAAATTTGTCCTCATTTTCGCACCCCTAATTTTACTCTCCCTCTCTCTCTCTCTGTGAATTAATGAAACATGATGCCAGTTGGGGGTTGGTATTTGTGGGTATGTGTGGAGAGAGAGAGAGAGAGAGAGAGAGAGAGAGAGAGGATCATCACATGGTAGACAGCGAGGCAGTGTGTACGCTCTTACCAAAAACGGGCACACGTTCAACTTCTCTTTCTGAGTACTTTTGGACACTATTCTTCTCTTGTCCACAACTCCAAAGTCATCATCTTTGGGGGATATATATATATATATATATGAGTGAATTTACAATTATTATCTATAATAATAATAATAAATAGTTCACAAAGCACAATTTGGTGGTCTTGTGAGAAGTTTCTTGTTGTCTCTCTCTGTGTCAAAAATAAAAAAGCCTGTCTAAGTCTAAATATAAAACATCATCAAATATTTTAACAAAATGTACTAGGCATGCCTCTTATGTATATGCTTTGGATTAATTAAAAAATGACGAAAATTCACCAAGTAGAAAGCCAAAGGTGAAATCTTAATTAAGGATTATCCACAATTATATAAATTCTACGAAATACTAAAACTCTTGACAATAAACTATTGTTCTGTTAGTTTAAAATATATAATAATTTAATTTTTCATTAAGGTATCATAAGGAGTAAAGAAAAATTCGACATGTAAAAATTTATTTTTTCTCAAAAATAGACCGACCAATAGACAAAAGAGAATTTTCACTTCTCTTTTTATACGTTTATATTGGAAGTACTTTGTTACCCACATTAATAGAAACCACTTTGTGCATGACATCTACAGCCAAATGTTGGGCTCAAAATGCTCATCTCTTTGTCGGATTATAAATTTGTAGAAAAGTCTTTTTCAACAAATAAAAATATATTTTTTTTACTTTTTTTTTTTTTTATTTTATCATTTGTTTTTGCTTCACAACAATAGGGATCTTATACGCCACTGATGCTTGTGAAGTGCCGTTGGTGGTACATATATAGAGATGACAATGGGAGTAAAATTTTAAAAAGGAGATGAATTTGGGATTTTCATCTTCAACCTCTTCACGTTGACACGTGAATTTTTTTTTTTTAATTATTTTTATTTTATTACAGATACATATGATGATGATGATGATGATGATGATGATGATGATGTTGTTGTTCTTCTTCTTCTATCAAGATATACAATTTTTATATTATTTATTTATGGTCATTTATATATGAATAACAAAATATAAATATGTTGGGATATCAAGTTTTACCTTTTGATATTTTCTCAAAGTGTAATAAATAATGAATAATGCTCTGCTCTTGCTCTCTCAACTGGGAAGTAGGGCTTGGAGGAGTGCAATTTGAGTCGGCGCTTTATGAATCCACGTGCCTAACCTAACCACACGTGACACGTCCCTCCCTATTATATTTATTATATAATAATACCAAAAAACATTCGTATTTTTTGTGTAATGCAATTAATTTTTTACAACATAAAAGGTACGTTGTTTAATGTTTATTAATAATTAATATTACTGAATGTAGCCATTTTTTTTATTTTATTTTATGTTATTATAATATAAAAATACCTACCTACGTGGTTGTTGCGTACAATAACGCTCGCACTCGCACTCGCACTCGCACACACATGTCAGCACGTGTGGGGTAATCACGTGGGATCTCACACACATGTTTGCACGTGCGCACGGACTTCAACCTTAAATCCCCCTCTCTGTCAAAACTCCAGGTTTTGACTCCTCACTCGCCTTTTAACGTTCTCTCCTTGCTGCAAACCCCAATAAATAAACCACACCATTATAGTATTAACTTTCTTTTGATTTTTTATTTTAAAATTAAAATTCGAAAAAGTATTTTTAAATTTTATCTCATTCCCCTCAGAGATAGATAGAGATTATATGAGGAGATGATTCTTTACTGCTAAGGTTTCAAATAATGAGTTCATAAATAAGATTTTGTATATTTATTTTTATCACGTCACGTTAGATATGTAATTTATAAATTCATCTATTAAATACCTGAAATTTTCATTTAGAGAGAGATGAATTGTTTTGATTGTGATAAAAGCATAATAGAGATTTTGGAAGCATTGGTTTGGTTTGTCCTCAACGCCCACTCTAAATGTGACCAAGTGGTCTGAGCTACTTGCTATTTAAGGGGAGAAGGGTATTCAAAAATGGGGTAGTGTCCAAAATGGACATCAATGACTTGATTGAGGGCAATGGAAGTAGCCCTTGTCCTGTCCAGCTCACCCATGGGCCCATTTATTTGACAACTCCTCATCTCCCAAGCCCTTTGGGCCCCATTTCTGGCCCATCATAATCCGCACTTCATTTCAACCTATCCATTTCCATCCATCATTGCACACACATACTACAAAGGGCCAAAACAACTACTCCCATCAGAAAAATAAAATCTATAATTATTTTTTGTTTTAATTTAGATTAATTAAAATGAAATAAAACAAATTAAGATTTAAGGAAAGTGTGGAATGGGTTTGGTTGAGCTGGAGTGTGCTAACGTAATAAAAGAAGTAACTACGTAAGACGAATAGATTAAATAAATTAAAATAAATAAATAAATAATGCACCGAAAGGATTGGAGTTGGGAGGAGCTGGAAAGCATTCATAGTGATGGGTGGGTGCCACGTGGAGCTGTTAGTGACTGGAGGTGGACCCCACTCCGGTGATCCCCAAATCCAATCATTGACCTTGTCGTGTAGCCAAGTACAACGTACGGAGATGCAACCCAGAACGCTGGATCATTACGCTGCCACGTCGACATGCCAACCCATTTCCCATCAGTCAAATCATTTTGATCAGTAGGGGCCCCTCCCATTCAATTCACCATTTTATCCAAAAACAATTTCTACGTAACATATGCACCAATGGTGGGCTTTAGTGGGGATAAAATGGGGGCCCAAGAAATCTCCCTCCCAGAGATCATGGGCTTCTTTCTATATAACATACAGATAGATGTGTAAGTAGTGAGAGAGATGATGGGCTGGCTGGCTCATTGTACCACCATCTTCCATCTTCAATTCAAAGCCATTTCATTTTATTCACATATTTAGTATGTTTTTATTTTTATTTTTTAAACTCAAACTATTTAAATTTTTAAATAAAAATAAAATTAATTCTCCACCAAACAAAATAAAAATTTATATAATTGAAACAATATTTTTTTATTTGTGAAAAACAAAAAAAAAAAGTGTAATGCAAAAAGGTGGAGGTTGCAAAAGGAGGAGGACAGGACAGGACAGTCTAGCGGGGGAAGAAGAAAAGGAGAAGAATAGATATGATGGTAGCAGGTTGTGTTGATGGCAGAGACTAGATTTGGTTATGGAAGGAGGGGATGGACGACAGCAAAAGGAGGACAACGAAGAGGTAGGTCAGCAGCTGAAGAAGGGCGGCCTAGATCTGTATCTGGTTGCGATTGTGTAGGCAGTAGTGATGGCAGCCATATCTGGTTGCAAGAGGATGAGATGAAGTGTAAAAGAAAAGGCTCAAGGAGGAGGCGGTCGACGGTGGTGTGGAAGAAGGGGTGGCGACCAGATATGGCCGCCATAATGCCAGCGGCAAGTGCGACGACTATATCTAGTTACGGAATGAAGAGGCATAAGATTTTTTAATCCTTGCTAGAAAAAGTATTACATGGGCTTTACCCATGAAGGCATTTTAGGCTACATTAAGTAACAACTGACAACTTACTTAAGAAAGGACTCGCGAAATATGGCAAAGGCCCAGGCCCATTTCTGTTTCCTTGTTTAGTAACTCATCAAGGCTTTGAAATTACATCCCATCAAATCAACCACTTGATAAATAACATAAGTCAATCAGAGTTTTGTATGTAATATTGGACCTGTCACATGCTTCCTACAAGTCAATCAGAGTTTTGGCCCTTCTCCTTGGTTGGTGGTGACTGGTAATTGGTAATCAGCCTTCTCATCACTCACTCCTTAAAAGTTTGATATTTTGTAAGTATAAAATATTACAAAAATGTTATTTGGGAGGAGACTTGAGTTTTATGAAAATAAGTAACATACGCTAAACCATCTTTACCTACAAAATGTGTCCAAAACACAGAAATCGGACAAAATAATAATTTTTAAAATCTTGGGTCTTTCTTTAAGACTTTTATGTACCAGTAGTGCTATCCATAGGAGGAGGAGGAGGAGGAGGAGGACAAAGTTGATTTCCTTTGGCAAGAAGACAAATGATTTGCCAAAAGTAAGATTTCATTACAAGACAAAAGGGTCTAATATCTTTCTTTCTTTTCTTAATCTCAACTATGCAAATGTCTTGGCATTATTTGTTCAGCCATTGCAAACTCAAATGCATAGCTGCAGGTGTTCATGGAAGCACTTGTCAAGGTGGTGTCTCTTGTCTGAATGCGAACTACTGTATTTGCTAAACAAGAAATCAGATATTGATTTTAGATTAACAACAAGGACAGATGTTTTCTTGCTAATTCTAAAAATTACATGAACATAAAGGTGTCTTGAAAAGTTGGGGAAGAAATGGGTGAAGGTTGACAAATTGGAAAGCTAACTTTTGAGTATAAAAATGGAATGATTACTGGATTTTGTTAATATCTTTTAATGGGGTCTAGTAGATCTTGCTTTTGCCTTTTGTTCCCAATGCCTATATAGGCACCGCTTTTAAGCACATGTGTGCCCCTCAATTGCATTCCAATTAATCCATGCTTTGCCAGGAGCTCAAGATCAATGCCAGCCCACCACTCTCAATCAATCCCCATTGGACACAGACCAGACCAGACCAGAAGAAGCTCCTCCTGTGCCATCATCTTATCACCAAAATTTTAGACCCCAATTTATCATCAGATGAGACTCCAGTTGAGCCCCTAGCCAGCTCATGCCAATCACCCGCATAGGTTATGCTAATTTTCCATTGAGAATGCTCCTTTCATATGGTCAAATCAATATTCAATTATTTGCCATTTGATTATAAATTTTAAAGGGATATTTTTATTAAAAAAAAAAAAAAAGGAACAAGTTTAACCCATTTTCTCGTTCTTAAGTTAAATTCGACACATTATTCTTCTAGCACTATTCTCAAATGACATCAACTAGACTATCAATACTGTCTGCTAGGTTTCATTAGACTAAAATTCAAGTTAGGCTTAAGGCTTATGACAAACAATAAATCAAGTCTCTAAGAACAGTAGAAAAAACTATTTATATAGAGACTTCTCATGTCTTATTTTTTTGGTTAAATAAAAAACAAGGGTGGTGCAGCTAGTGCAACAACCCCGTTCAGCAGGACCATAAAGACGACTTTACTGCTAAAAAATGTTTAACTTGAACTATAATTACTGTTAATTAAAGCGAACATATCACCTTAGCCCAACTAACGTGCACATTGGCAGGCTCCAAGTCCTACATAGCAACCATGTAAAACCACTCTACCAACTAACTATCACCTCGATAATCTTCAACCAATTCTTCTATCACTTGAACCACGTTCCATGCTAGTGGGGGTTTTGATTTCACTTTGAACAACCCTAAATCATGAAACAGGGTGACAAGTAATTTGAAGTTGGAGGAAGATAGGGGTTGATCATCTGAGAAGGGGAGAGGGGCGTGGGAAGGAAGGGGGTGTTCTTCCAAATACTTAAATGCTGATTTGTCTCATCCATTGGCAGCTTCATAGGAGTCCTTTGTCCTTGGCATTGGAAAAAAGCCTGCCAAAGCTCCATTGCCTTGCTTCTAATGGGGGACCCCTAGCTAGTCCCATTTCTGATGGGGATTTGTGTTCCATCTCACGTGAGTCTGCACTGCATTGAATCATTTCTTTTTTCATTTGCAAATAAATTTATTTTTTATTTTTTATTTTAAAAAAAACTAATTAAATAAAGACAGGGGAAAGGCGATGGGGGATGGAGATTGGGGATGATTCAGGAGTGATGAAGTGCGGGAAAGTGGATGAAGTGAGAGAGAATAAGGGGGGTCACAATCAGAGAGCTTGAAAGATGGATCTTTACAGGCTGGGAATAGGACCCAGCAGCTTGACCATTGTAGCAGAACAAAATCCCAGCCACATATCACTTACCCAAATCTCTCCATCAAGCTTGTCTGCCATTCTGCACACTCTTCACCAACTTTACTCCATTTAATTGGCGCATGTGCATCTCCTCCTCCTCCTCCTCAACAAATTTACCCATTTCTTTGTGGCCTTACAAAACTGAAAAAATATACATAAACGAGCCTTTATCTTACTCGTGTCAAATATTATAATATTTATTTAATATAAATAAAATAAAAAATGAAGAGAAGCGGCCTATTGTACGACTACGATATACAAATCTAACACAAATAAACAAATAAATCTATATATATATATATATGTGCATTACATAAATAAAATATTATAATATTTGTTCGGTATAAACAAAATAAGAGAGAGGGAAGTGGCCTCTTGTACGCCTATGATATACAAATCTAATACAAGTAGAAAAATAAATCTATATATATATATATGTGCACGCGCGTGTACGCCACCCCCTCCGATTGGGCAGCCTCCCTTGTCATTGCCCGACTCCAAATTCATCGTCTATACACCAGTTGAGCATTATTAGTGTACGTTGTCAGATATTATTGCATTATTGTTATATGTATATTATTGTATTTAGTATACCCAAGTCTCTTTATGAGCTCCTCCATCCATTTAGATCATACGACACAATCCTTCAAATTTGAATTTAAAAGATAAAAAAAAAAAAAAAAGCTTACGAGATTGTCAAAAAAAAGTTTATTAAGATCAACTTAATTTCGGATGAACCCTTTTAGACTTGGCAGAAAATAAAATCATCTATAATTGATGGGTCACAAGAGAAATCATTGATGTTATAGACAGGGTAAATTTATCCTACAAAGAATTCATAAATTACATCTGTTGCCTCCTCCATAATAAGACTCTCACTCCTATTTCAATATTCACAGCATAAGAAACCCAACTAAACTTTCATAAAAAAAAAAAAAAAAAACTATCATTAATACCTTCGTCACTCTTTAAAATGGAAGAAACATACTAAACAAACCATGAGACCCAGACACAAGTCACACAACAATCAAATTCAAGACCCCAACATCACCAATGCTAATTATCACCAGAGTGGCATCCATCAGCCACCACCCAATCCAATGCAGGCAAGTGTAAGTATTGTAACCTTTTAAGACATTCATGACCAGTGTTGTTGTATTCTAATGTATGGATCTTACGTGACGTGACAACCTAATGTCGACGAGTCAAATCTCATGCCTCCCTGTAATTTTACAGCTGTATCGCTCACATTGGTTTTCCCCCCCCCCTCCCCTATGCTTTTCCCGCCATCCCCCCGCCCAAACCCAAATTCTGACTTGTGTCACCCTCCCCACGTCATCACGGAGTGAATTTCCAAATCGTCCCCCATGCTCCGTGGTGTCACCGAAATTCGGAGAACAGCCGAAGGGTAATCTCGTCAAAATAAAAGGAAATAAAAACCCTGAGCTGTCATCCTCCTCAGTGCTCGCACACAACAAAACATATTTCGGGACACCTAAGACATAAAAGGCTAAATTAAAATGCGTCCAAAAAGTGGACAACCACGAAATGGAGGCCCCACCTGTCGTACTTTTGTCGGACACGTGTACAAATGGCAATTCCGTTCGATACCGAGGACGTGAAAGTCAATTTGCAGGTTTTGCCAATTGGATCGAGCAGTGCTTCTCTCATGCTGGAAATGATTGGGAAGCCAATCAAAGTGTTTCTGGGAGTAATTGAAACATTATATGGAAGGTAATTCACATCATTGCAAGGCCGCCGAAATGACTGAAAACCCCTCCCCCACATCCATTCGTTCATTCATTCATATAATATAATATATTAATATATTAATTGAAATTCCAATAATAAAAATAAAAAAATATTTAGAATAGGCTCTACCGTCAGGTGCTGACCCTTGATGGCATGTAATCATGGACAGAGAGAATTGAGATCAAAAGGGCAAAAAAAAAAAAAAAGAGGAGCAAAAAAGGTAGGTGGCGATGGATTTTTATCTACGGTCCCTGTTGTTGCTGTTCCTGTACATCCGACACAGAGGATCGAGCCCGTTTGTTCTGCGGCTCGGGGGCGCTTGAGCCCCAGCCAGAAGCCGTGCCGGAGACTGGGATTTCGGAGCGCGTGTCGCAGCTGCCGCACGCCGCCGCCGCGGCGTCGAGCACGCCAACAGGGCTCGGCGGCGGCGGCGGCGGCCCCGGAGGATCGGCTGCGCCTGCGAGGTCCTTGTGGTCCGCTGACGGACACGTGTCGACCAGATACTCCTCCATTCGTTGGTGACAGCTTCTCACCATTTCCTGTCGCCAAGACACAAAGAGAAAAAATAAAACAAAATTACCACGAGATTTAAGATGATTTTCAATGCTTCGATTTTCTCGCCAAAAATTTATATTTCCATAACGACCCCCAGTAATTCCACAAATATTACGTTTCGGACCATATATGATGTGAAAGGCAATTCAAGTTACTTTGTTTGCCCTCTCGTAAAAGGCCTCCTCCGGCGCGTCGACCGTTTCGCCGGCGGCAGAGAGCACGGCGGCGGCGGCAATTGTCGATGGACGGAAGCCCAGGAAATCGATCACTGTAAAAGCCAATCAAGTTAATTCCCTGTTGCTTTGTCATTTAAAAAATACGATATGAACAGTTAATGAACGAGCAATCAATGCGATTTTCAGTTTAGGCGCGACTTCGATTACCACGAATGGTGTTGAGAACGAGATCGGAAGACGCTGATAGAACGCAATGAAGGGCGTCGGAGTTGGAGCACGAAGAAGGGAGCTTGGAGGCGAAGTAGTCGAGGAAATCGAATGGTGTGACGGATCTCAGCCTCCAATCGAGACTAGCCATGATCCAGAGCTCCATTCGCTGAACCGTTCTCGGTTCGAACATGAAGCGAGGCTCGAACACTTGGAGGTCTAAGAGCAACGGCACGTAAGGCTCCTCCATTTTCGCCGCAAGCGACAAGCACGCCACCGACAGCAGCTGTAACGGCCATCCATTTCCCTGCTGTTTCCAAATCACCATTAGCCCCAATCCTTCTACTCCATGGAACCAATGCAGGCCAACAAATAAATAGACATTGATATCAATGTAATGTGTATATATCGATTTACAGTACCGGAAAGGAATGAGAGGAAAGGACACGATCGAAGTAGTTGACGGAGAGGTACGCCGTTACCGGTCGGAACTCATAGTGTGCATGCACCTAAATTCAATACCGTCAATACACAGATACGTATATATATACATATACAGATATAGATATAAAATGAAATGAAAATACTTTGAGGATCCAGTTGATGGAGTCCTGGCGCGCGGTGAGATCAATCTGGCGGTGGCTACAGCGGGAGAGGTAGTCGGGGCGGGCCACGTGGTGGAGCTCCGACTCGACGAGGAAAGCGATGACGCTGTCATCAGGCGGCGGAGAGTGAAGGACGAAGGGGAAGGGATGGGGATCGGAGCCGGAATCATCGGGGCAGTGCAAGCTAGCGGCGGAGTGATCCGGCGAGATGGACATTGTTCCAGCGGGGGAGTAGCACGGAGGCGGCGGCGGCGGCTATCGGCGAGAGGAAACACATGGCCGCAGCATTTACCGTTTGGGCCTCTCCATCGTCTAGTCTTCCCTGACTCGACTCTTCTCTTCTCTTCTGGCTCGCTCGCTCTGTGGGAGCAGCGTCTCTTTGTGCTGGAGTGAGTGAATACTTAGACGTTTTCTTTTCTGGAAGCACAGAGAGTGGGGAAAGAGACGACAGGTGGAGAGCGATGCGGAGATCTACGGGCGGGAGGTGGAGACGTGTACGGTAGAGATTTGTCTGTGAGGTTTCAGATGATCACCGATGTCTCTCCTGGATTGATGTTTCTTTTATTTATTTTTTCTTCTCCGGCACCGTGTGAGTTGTTGTGAGCAGTGAGCATGAGTTCTGCTTCTCTTCTCCCATCTCTCTCTCTCTCTCTCTCTCTCACTCTCTCTCTCTCTGCGTTTATATATAGATATATATATATATATATAAACGTGGGGCTTCGTGATGGACTAGTCGCCTCGCCTCTGACTGGTTTCCTTTTCCTTATTTAATGATCTACAAATTTTGTTTCTGGGTGCTCATTAATTTCCTTATTTATTGCTTGAAAACCTTCAGAATTAAAAATTCACTTTGTCTGTAATTTGTAAATTTCGTTTTACTGTGATTCAAATAAAATAATAAAGTTTTTTATTTTATTTTATGTTTTATAAATTAAAAATAAGGTGTAATAAATATATTTTATTTTTAATTTTAAAGACTCTTAATTAACTGGACGGTGGTGAGGTGGATTGGAATGTATTTATGGTTTTAAAATAAAATACATTAAATATGAATGATTGAAAATTTAAAATTTATGAAATTCATCCATAAATTGCTATTTTAATTTTTTTATTCTGTTTCTATATACATTATTATTTTTAAATACTAAATGCGGATATTTTGGGGTTTTGTAATTAGATCTTATTTCTGTATCAAATTGAAAATGATATATATCTTTAAATTTGATATAAATTCATGAAATGCTTTTAACGCCTGTATATGAACATGAACTTTTTAATATTAACTTAATAAAAAATGTTAACATAATTTCCAAAACCTGAAGTACTTGCACTAAATTAAGAAAACTACCAGGTGTTAAAGAGTATATAGTTTACTGAATTAAAAATGATGCCATGAGCTAGGCAAACATGAGATGAGAGGTCAAACCTGAAAAGAAGGTTAAGAGACCAACTGCAAATATTAACCTACAAAGCCCACCATTACATTTGATACGTGCTTAAGATGATGATTCAATGGGCCAGGGTAGATAATGACTAATGACATTCAAATACAACTGCAGCATTACATGCAAGATGCAGTAGTAGTTCCTAATTACATCAATACTCCAAAACTTCAAATTAAGGCATCATCATCATCAACATATATATATATATATGATATATTCATCTATTATGGCATTGTCAAAGCTGTACCACATTCATATCAAGTTAATCTGTTTTGCCATCCCCTCCATATAAAGTGTGCTATACCATGATTATTTCCTTCTTTCTGTTATTCCGAGTTCAAGAAACACCACGGTATATATTGACACAAAGAGATTGAACAAAATTAATATTCCTCCTCCTCTTTTCTTGGTGCCAGAATCCAAAAGGCTAGACAGAAGGGAAGTGTCTGGAAAGGCCCCAGGGGAGTGCATAGAATTCTTCACTTCTGGGATCTTTATCGAAGTACCTGAACTTCTCCCACCAGTGCCTGCCACTGTCAACTCGAGTCAAGCTGTGGCGACGGGCAATTGTGGAGTCCAGGAAAACACCGACAATAGCTGCCACTGTGGCCGGGGATGTGAAAATCACTTGCATGATTTCATTAAACTGCAAAATTATGGATGAGAGCCAGATTTAGTCTACTCATGCATAATAGTCTCAGCAACTACCAAAATCAACCGATCAATCAGAAAGTAACTATGCTTGTGCATACCCACGATGATCGAGTGTGAACAGGACCATGGCCAGAAGTCACCACGTACCCATTGAAGTATTGTGGCACTGAGAGCCCCATGAAGAGTGAGAAGCCGATTATAAACATTGTTCTAAAGCTGTTGAGGTTGCAGTACTGAAGTAAACCAAGACCAGCTGAAGCTGCGCTCCATAGTGTACAATATCAAATGTCAACCAATAGACCATGGAAAATGGTTGCATTAAAGTGGAAACAAGCACTTGTATGTGTCTTCCCTTTTCACAGAAAATTTTACTATCAAAATTCTATTGACAATTAGTTGCTTAATAATATCAGTGAATCAAAGCCAGAATCCTTGTTAAACTTGATACCCCAGCAACTGTTAATTTTGATAGCCAACGAAATTGCAAAACAAATTTCAAATCTTCTGAGATTCAGATTTGGTGATCAATATTACCACCTCGGGCTTTAGTACCAAGAGTTCCAAAGGAAAAACCCAACATGCTAAATATTTACAATCTAGTTAGTTATTCCCTGCAGTTTGAGAAATAGGTCCTTTCTACAATTTGCCACCCAAAATAAGTTTACCAGTGGATTGATTCTTGAGGGAAAATAAATCTAATGGTTCCCAATTTTTGTCTCAAGAATTGATTACAGTACTAACCTATTGAAACTTTTCCTGTGTCTTAATTTTGTGAGTATTTTTTCACTCATTCATCCACTTCCTCTTTCAACATCCAGTTCTGTCCAATTTGGTACTTACGCTCTTAAAATGCAGCAAGGAACTGAAAGGAATTGAAAACATCAAGATCAGAGAAGGGAAACGTACACACATAGCCAAACAAGATGCAGTACAGAGCTCCGAAGATTGGCAACGGTATAGATGCAAGAACAGCTCCAAATTTTCCTGGTTATTGACAAAGGAATATGACACAATGAGAGTAACTAATAAATCATCATAGTTCAAGACTACGAGTTTTATGGTAAGGAAGATGTAAGATGATTAGATAAAAATATAACGCACCAAATATAGAAAAGAAAATCATGAATACAGCTGATATTTGTACCACTCTTCGGCTTCCAACCCGTGTGAGTGCCAAAAGACCTACATTTTCACTAAACAAACAGCAAATAGTATAAGATCGTGTACATAGGTAAACAGATGGCAGGATAAAAAAGCTGCTCTCAAGTGGACCCAGATGCGAGAATAATCTAAAGCTAATGAAAAGAACTTGAAGGCTCGTGACACTCTAATTGGTTGCAGAAATTTTGGGTGTAACAAAATCAATACAACTAAATGACCTGCAAGGGCAATTCTCAACTTTTCTAAGGCATCCTACCTCTACCTTGTAACTTTGATTCCTTGGGAGTGCACCAGGGGATGGAGAATATGAAATCAATTATTTGCAAATTCATTGTCTATGGAAAAGTGTGATTCAGAGATTAGAGTGACCAATTTCTTCATCTAAGTGTATCATCCGCACCAAAAGAAATTTGTGCTTTTCGTTCAAATACTATAAACTTACACTGATACAGTTGAGCCACTGACAGTACCAAAGAAACCATCCAGTAAAATGGCTATTCCCTAAAATTTGCAAACAAAACAGGAGTGACTTAGGTTTTCAGAAAAATGTATGATCGAGAAACCAAACATAATCATATATCATAGGGTCAGTTGCTACCAGCCACCCAGCACCACGGCTAATGACAGAAGGTGGAATAGGTGTAGCACTCCCATATCTTGCCGCTGCTTTAAATGCCCCAGTAGACTGCGGTAACAAAAATAAAAAAGAAATCAAAATTTAGCATGAATCTCAAATTCAGCTCCAAAACAAAGGAACAAGAATCATGTCATACAGATAGGAATCTGGAAACAGAGGATATAATTCTTATTCCTCCTAATTCCTAATATTAAGATCTGCCTCATTTGTCATATACATACACAACCACTGTGGGCTATTTTTTTTCCACCTCTAAGTAAGATAATTGGGGAGGGGGAAATCCACACGGCAAAGGCAGAGTTGAATAGACATCACATAAGCACATAAAGGTGTGCCCACCGAACTCTGGCTTCCATGCAATTCGTCAACGCGCTTTACCGAACATCAAATTAACATCCTACTTTTCTTCTAGAGAAGAGCATAAAAGTAAGGTGAGCAGCTGTTTTTCGGACAAGGCTTTTAAGGTGCAATTGAATAAATCAACCTCAATAAGAGCAACAAATGCTGCAGCTGCCATCACAAAAACTTCCCCGGCATTTACAGTCGGAGCTCCCCATTGCCATGGATATGGAAACCTTATCCTGCATATTGAGAAGTGATAAAAAAAATTACAAGACGGAAAACGTAAGACTTACATTACCACCCAAAACACATGAAATGAGAATTCATTTTTAACACACTTAAAAAAGTGGGTCTGAGCATGATCTGCGCCAAACAATTCGTTAATTTCATTAACAAGACCTAAATTGGGCTAATTAACACTGGAAATAGTTCTTTGTTCTGTCAAAAAATTTGAGTCGTGAATATGCTCTGCATTACATTCTAAGTGTCCAAAAATCTGCAGAACGTCACTCAAAATTCATTGTGTTGCTTGATATCCTTGGTTCCTAGCACTGAAATCAAGTTTTCCAGTTTCTAGGCACATTCAACTAGTATGGCTGAACTAATAGTTCAAGTTGTAGGGCGACCAGGCTAATATATTGTAAAACTGGATTTCAAGCAGAACACAACTGAAAAATGGAAATATAACATGTACAAGACGCTATATCAAGATATGCCACCAGTTCAAAAGCAAGCCATACAATGAGCTTACCAAGGAGCACCACCTATTAGCCCAGCACGGTCAACACGGCAACTAAACTGAGTATTTGGAGGTCTATTTTTGTATGCACCTGCTGCAGTCAGAAGTGCTGCATACGCCCATACAATTGCTATTGATATTAGGACAGCATATCGTTCAAAAAAACGCTCAAATATGCCTCCTTTGGTTTTTATATACTGAGGAATGTACTGCAAAAGATTTAATTACCAAAATAAATAGTGGCTCGGGAAATTCACTTTAAACATGCTGCAGGAAACAAGCATTTAAAACAAATTGGCAATTTCTTAATCAAAAAGAAATCATATCACTCCTCTTGGAAGATATGGTAAATGATGTGAAAACCTGAAACAAATCATCATATTTGAAAGTGCAGAGAGAGTCAACCCTAGGAGGGAATTTTTTAAAACAAGCTATGCACACGCTGTTGAATATTTCCTGGTGAACATGATCCATAGATCATGACCATAGGTCGATAACCAACCCAAATTTCTTCAGGGATTTATTTAAAGGATCAACCAAACTGGACGATTATTAACTCTGAATTCATGGGCATTTAATTAACATATTTTGTCTACATAAAAAATGTGATCAGTTATACGTTCGAGTGGGTGCTTAATTCAAGACCCTTACATCTTCAGCATTGTTTTACAGACACACAAATCATCCAAAAATGTTAACCATGGCACTTACATGTGCACGTGTGTGTATCATTGCACATAAATGTGTGCGTGAGTGTGTGTGTTTATTAAATAGGAATTGGCTGAAAAGCAGTAATCAAGAACAGCTCACCTGAGATAAAATAATCAGTATAATCAACTCTGGAAGCCCAATCTCAACACATTGTGCCAACTAAAACCACCAACCAAAAATGAAAAGTGAAAAGTAAACAAATGAAGCCCAAAAAGAAACAAATGCTATACAAGTAAAAGAAATAAAGAAGCATAATACGCCACGGCCACAGCCCACACAAGCTTAGAAGCAAACTTGCAAAGAAAAAAGCCAATCTGTAAAAACCTCAACGTGGATTTCCAGGCCTGACAATTTTAATCAAACATTGACCCTACAGGTTCTATGTTCCCATTGATGCTTGAAAACTCATACGGCGGGTGGATATTTTAAAATCTTGCTATAGATTTCTCATTTCTGTGAATTACCCTAATTATCGGATTGATCTTGTTAACTTTAAGATCTATATATATACTAGACAGGCACCATGCTGATTAACAGCTAAGAGCTGGTTTGAATCAATGCACTAAATATGGAAAATATGCGGTTTGTTCTTGACAGAAATCCCTAGCTACGCACCAACTACTTGCTTTGTCTGTAGGTAAGAAGACTAGACAACTCTATCAGTTAGCTACTCAGGATTCACTTATTGAGCTGGTCAATTGTGGAGTAACCTGCTCCTCTCAAAGAGATCTAACCAGGACCAGGTTCATTATTCGTACTTAAAAAAGAATGAATCACCAATCTCCCTTGGACTTGCAACGGAAAACAAATATTAATTATCAAGACAGAATAGTATCTTGTCATCAGCATGATTACTATTCACAAACCAAACCTGGCTAAAGGTAGTACAGATCTATTGAAGAGCATAAATAGCACAAAATTTTTAAGAATTAATTAACAATCACCATATTTTGTTATATGAAAATGAAGCTCAAGTCTCCTACCTGTGGGAAACCATGCGCATAGAGTCCAAGTCCAACTAATGTAATAAGAGGAACAGAAGACAGAGGACATAGTAACCTATAAGATTAGCAGACAAATCAGGAGCGAAGAGAAAACTCATTACAATAACAACTTGCTCTGCAAGTATGGCATTTCTGAAAAAATACCCACCTCACCAAAATTCTCCAGACACCAAAGAAACCAGCTAATATTGGGAGAACGGATGCGATCAGGAGAGCTCCTTGTATTCCTCTCATTGACCTTCTAAACCTCTGAAGAAATCAACATATTCTTGATGAAACAACAGGAAAGAACAATTGACGCAGTTACAAAACTTAATAGACTTGAAAATGAAGATGGTAAACTCACATCATGAGGATCAATGTAGGTACTATATCTATTGGACAAAACAACAAAGAGAGCTGGAAAAACAAATGCGTATGAGGCTCCTATCACCACAGGAAGCCGAGTTCCAAACCAAGTTTGCAACAGAGTGTTGATTCCAGCAACGAATAGCAAAGTCTGGATCACTTCTGCCTTCTCACGCTGCCATGAAATGAAGAGGATAATTACTCAAACTGAAATAATGAGAGAACCAGTAGAGCAGAAAATGAAGGGCCAATATATGCAAACACAGACAAGTGTAACAGAATTTTACGTTGCCACCACCCATTAGAGGAACGATGATGGAGGGGATGAGAACAGTAGTCCCAAGCATTACTATGTAGTGCTGAAAACCCACAATTATGGCTGCAGCTGCAATTATAAAAGAAAATGTTAGAATTCAGATGTTCAATCTCTTTGAATTCAAGAAAACTTTAACATCCACTTGTAATTAACTTGAAGAGGTCATTTCCATTTGTACAAGGCATGACTTATTGTTCAGGATAGTTTTTCCCTTTCCTTCAGTTTTTCTCATGGTTTCTAAGACGCCGAACAGGGTAGAGTTCTTAGCAACTAAAAGTTGAAAACCTTGATTAAATTGTGAATACAATTAAGTCACGTAGAAACAAATATGTTAGCAGTATAAATTCATGAAATCCGAGTATAAGAGATCATTTGCACCAACATCAGAACACGAGAGCAAGCCTTCTGTGATAAATTCAGAGAGAAGAAACCGCAGAAAATGAATGACGCGGAAAGGAAATACACGAAACAAAGCAGAAATGAACGCAAAAGTCGACCAGAAAAGCAGTGGAACAAAATTGAGCATCATCAGAAAAGCACAAACGTGAACGGGATTGTTCTAATAAAGCCAGGAGGGAGGAAGAAGCAGAAATGAAAAATGTCTGTGTGAGAGAGAGAGAGAGTCATCATTATTTTGGATATATTGAAATGCACAGACACATACAGTTACAGTCCACTGGTAAATAACGCGTTCCTCCTAATGTGAACAATGGATGATTACAGCTGAAGATCAGTAGGAGAAGTAGAGAATTCAAATTAAAGACAAAACAGACGTGCTAAGAGAGAGAATAGAGAACTAGAAGAATGAATACATACATACATATATATATATATAGAGAGAGAGAGAGAGAGGCTTACGCCAAGCAGGATTGCTGTTAACACAGAAGTCGACTCCAGGTAATTGCTCTTTCACGGGGTGTGGCACTAGAGCAGCCATCTCTCTCTCTCTCTGTCCAATTCTTCCTTCCACTCTGCAATTTTCTGATCGTCCAACAGATATATATTTCTATCCCTATAGACACATGTAGCGAGAGAGGGAGAGAGAGAGGGCGAGGCGAGAGAGAATGATGTATATGATGGGGAAGAAGGAAGGTAGATTAGGCGAGCGACGTGAGGACTATGAGAATGACCGTGATGATGATGAGGATCGATGGTGACGGGAAAAAACCCCAAACCGAGCAACCAACTCCTCCTCCCTCCCCCCTTCCCTGAATGAAAGCGTAAATCGATCCTATCTATAATCTTCGATTGGGAAGCAACCAAACCAACCAACCAACATCCCTCACTTCACTAACACCCACCCACAAGTAACACACAGTCTCTCCCTCTCACAAAATGTATGTATGTAGACAGAGATGGTGATGATATGATTGCATTGTCAGGCTCTCTCTCTCTCTCTCTGTATTTCATATTTACATTTGAATTGAAGGCTGAAGCGAAACAGAAGAATATATTTTTGTTGTAGCTTCAAAGCTGCCTTTTCTAATTTCTAGTCTCAACAAATTAAAGATATAATATTTATTTTAGTTTATAAAATTCTAACTTATAGTTTCTACTAATTTTTAGAATGGATAGAAACTGACTTTTTCAAAGTTGGAGTACTCTAATTTTTACAACTTCTGCTTAAATAATTATATTTTTATGACAATTTTACCCTTATTTTTAGTAAATAATTATCCTCTTGTCTACGCAATTATGGATTTTTCTTCTCCACTACCATCTCCATTTTCAAATCTCTTCCCCTCTTTCGTCATCTTCCTCTCTCTCTATACTTTAATTAATTTTTTTATAACACTTGAAATTTATACATATACATTCATTAATTTTTAAATTATCATTCTATAACTACTAAGGGTATTATGGACAATTATACAAAAAAAAGTTATTTTACAACTTATGGTATCAAACATCACAACTACTTAACTACAACTTCTAAAAAACATCACGACTTATTCTAAGTTTTAGAAACTATAATCTAAGAAATTATAAGCTATAATTTCTTTAATTAAGCTGCAACAAACGAAACTATTATCTCTTTCTCCTTCTGAATTCTCCCTCTCCCTCCACTTCGCCATAACCAACAAACCAAACAAACAACAAATCCCATTCATTCATTCATTAGTCATTATTCCCTCCAGAAACAATTAAATATTCCTGATTAATATTCCTCTTTGTTACTATTCCTTTTGTATAATAATAATACAGCTTTATTTGTTTTGCCGCTTAATAAAATGTATCATATATTCCTGAAAACGTATTTTTATATAAAACTATTTTTCATAATCATATTCCTTACTATTTTTACATTTGAATATACCAAGTTTAAGTAAACATTTGCTTCTATCTGCAATCTTAATAAATTATTAAGATTATGTTTGTGACAATGTTATTGACCTTTTAATTATTAGAAGATGTGAAAATTATATAATTAAATAAATTATTGATTATGTTTGCGAATGTTATAGTTATATATCGACAATTGATTAGAAGTGATATTTTATTATTTTTCTTGGGTCCTAATTAGTAATTAGCATCAATTTTATATATTTCTATATTTATATAAAAACATTTTAAATACCTTATTTTAAAATAAAAATAATAACATAAAATAAACATTATTTATATTTGAAAAACCATAACACATCATTGCAACATTTAAAACTAAAATATTCGTCTTTGTTATTCAATTTTTTTTTTCAAAAATACTTTGTCACCATCTTTGCTTTGTCTCCCTTCGTCTCTATTGTGCTTTGTCAATCTCCACCTATAATGCCGTTGTCTCACTTCGTCTCTCTTATCACTTGATATCAATCATTTGGTTATTTCTTCTTTGTTTTTTATCTATCAAAACAACTAAAAAACACTAAAAAAAAGTATTATAATTTTTTAAATGTCAACCAAACATTGAAAATGATTTTTTAGTAATATTTTTAAATTATAGCTAAATAATAAAAAATATATATACTTCTAGAACATTTTTTTCCCTTCCTAAAAATATTTTTTCCCCGAACAAATGAGCATAAGTTTTATTAAATTAATAACCCTTTGTGAGTAAATCAAGCAGTTGATCGTGTGAGATCGAAGTATTAGATATGTTAAAATTGTATGTTCGAATTCTAAATCATACAGTATACATTGATTTACTATATAAAGGGTCATAGGCATAGGTCTTTGACCTAGTCTTACATGGTCTAGTGTGATTGTCCGATTTAAATCGATACTCGTAGATTACAGGAAAAAAAATGATGATTTTGTCGAAAATCTAGATTAAAAAAAGAAGTTTGATTAAATTAAATCACTAACGTCGTTTCCTAAGATTTAGCCCCGCCGAAGACGCCCAAGCAACACTCGTCTTTGTCATCCAATTTTATTTTGTAGCTTTACATACAAATAGAAAAGGGGCATTCTGGTCATTTAATTGAAAATTTTATTAAGATCCTAATAATGATTCTTAGAGGAGAATTTTTTTCCCACCATGGCTGTCAGCAAATCGCAGACAAGGAATGGATTAGGGGTATCTCAGCCGTCAAATCCCGATCACGTGACATGGGAAAAGACCAATCGATATTCTCACCTGATGCGGGCGAGTCTGGCGGTGACAGTCACGATAAATCACATTCGATCGGACGTGTTAATGTTTTGCGATTTAAAACATCATTTTTTAACCCAAACAAACACCCTAGCAGGTTTGGTTCGCCAGATAACATTAATAATGAAATTATATAGTGTTGTATTTTAGGGTTTAGATATATTATTTAAGATAAAATTAAATTGTAACCACTAAATAATATTTTTGAAGATGAAACATATTTTAAATTTTAATATTTTTATTTATACATCAACCCTAATTTTAAAAAATGCACATATTTATGAATTTTTATTTTCTTATATTATTTTAGATTTATCATCACATGCATCTAGCATGTATATAAAAGTTATATTTTCATATCTAAAATCTAACTTACATGATTTAATATTATTTAATTCAATAATTATAAAAGTTTACAATTATTTAACTACTGTGTACAAGTTGGACCATAAAAAAAATCAGTATAAAAGTTTATTTTTCTAAAATTTCATTAGTATGATGGAGCAACTTTATAATTAAATTTAAAGAGTTAATTATACGTAAAAAAAAAAAAAAAAAAAACAGAGATAAAGGACACACACAACTATTTTATGCCTTAATTTTCACTTTGTGCTACGTACTTTTTCTTAAAATCAATAGTATAAATACTCAATAGACAACTGGAAATGTCCTAAAAATAAAGAATCAATAACTATATATTATAATATATTGTAACCATTGAGGGTACGTGTGTATGTATGTATGTATTATATATGTGTGAGGCGTGAAATTAATTTGTCAAAGTCTGTTGCACCAACAAAACAAAGCCTGCCTTAATTTGGTCAATTGCTGGGGAGCAAACTTGGTTAACTGCATTTTAAAAGAGCCTAGCTAGCTTGTTGCTCAAGGTTAACTAGGGATGGCTTATATATAAAACTGGTTTATGTTAAAGCACTGCATTCAGTGCACGTTTTGTCCAATAGGGTTTGGGTTGACGAGAATATTAATTAGATTAGTGGGTTGAGCTAACATTAACAGACAAGCAACAAATCGTACGTGATGTATGATAATAAGCAAGCATTTGGTAAATGCATTAGGTGGGGTTAGGCTTAGGGCAAGGACAAGGAGGAGGGAGATGGCCCGAAGATTGGTTCAGTGATTTCGCCAAACAGGTAATCAGAAGTGATTCAAATTTAATTATTTAGTTAGATTTGCTTGGACTTCATGAGTACCCTCCGCTAACATTAACATGTCATTTTGTTCAATTCAGCATTATTGGTTTCTGCTTCACTTTTAGATTGGTTTTAGTAAAAAAAAAAACAAACAAACCAATGATATGATTCTCAATTATATCCCTTAAATTATTGTTGTGCACCTAATAATTAAGACATATTATTTATATAATTATCTCTTATGTCTAATTACAAATGTATTTCAATTTGTTACATTATTTAAATTAAAGGATAAGAACTTTGATGCCAATACTATAATAGTTAAAATTAATTTTATTCAATCTTGAATATGGACATAAAATAAAAGGAAAGTTAGTTGTCATAATAATTAAAATAAAATATCAAAAGACATTAATCTTTTGCCCTTCATGACATGTTCGATCATCGTGTTCTTGTCTTATTCTCAATTGCACATCTCTCACATTAACATAATTTGTCAATAAAAGGGTATAATTTTTATTTATTTTTGTACATACATTGCTAAATCGTGACATATACATAGGGTTCGATTAATTACATACAATCTTTTTTTTTTTTTTAGTGGAGAGATGGTGATGCCTTGAACATCCAACAAAGAGAAGATATATATTTTGGCGAGGAAGTTTGGTTGGTTCAAGGGGTTTCTGCCCATTTCTACTACTTCTTCTTCTTCTTCACATTATGCGCTGCCAGTGCTAGCCATGGAGTTAAATCTGCATTCCCATGCAGTCATGGATGGCGATTCAAAATACACCTTAATTTTCTCTTGTACCTACGTGGTTTCATATATATAACATTCAATATATACGCGTGTGTATATATATCGTGGGAGATTTATATTCATTTCAAATGAAAAAGAGGAAGTAAGTTAAGCTCAAGAAGAGGGGTAACGTATAGTGTCCGACCGCCGGTCCGAATGCATAATTAAAATGTCTCCTCATCGTCGTCCCTGACTGCATGCATCTTCTATCACTTTTCACCTTCTTCTGTCTTTCTTCTTTTTCAACCTTTTATGATTCTTCTTCCTTTTCGTAGCAGTTCAAAACCAAAGATGGATTATTGATGTGGCAGATCAGTTAAACTTGTAAATGAAATTGTGAAACAAAAATAAAAATAACAATAACGCGATTGATTGGATAATGGATATAGGAATGCAATAGACTGATTATTTGTTCACAATCATTTCCTAGTGCTTCAATCCTTCATGATCTTCTGGTTTTTGCCCAAAATAACAGAAAAATTCAATGCCCTTTTTGCACTCTAAGCATATACAAATGCGTAGGAGAGACCGTTAATGGGAAAACCGACCTCTCTTCCTCTCCCAACTTGTTTCTCTAATATTTATCTAATTTCTGCAACACCATCTCTTTCATCCATCCTAGCTTCAATGCTGCCCCTCCTTACTTTGCCCCTTGTTCTTCTTCGCCTTCTCCATTCTTACTCTGTCCAAACCCAGAAGGGCCTTCCTCCGCTTGTTGTAAAGACTGACAAGAGACCACCCACTGCAACCAAATCAGAACCGCAAAAACCCCAAACCGAAAGCCGACGGGCCAACTTTCCAGACAGGCATTATCGTCGTGTGACAATCGCTACAGATTTTTCCATTCGAGTGATTGAACTTGATCAACTGCGTTTGATCTGCGCCATAAAATTCCAATCGCCTTGTTCAGCGCTTGGCATCAGAGCCAGATCTTCGATTGCTTCTTCTTTGGAGGGGAACGATCTTGACCTTAATTGGGTGTGATTATCGTAGCTGCGAGAGGGTGACGAAGGAAGAACCAGGTTGAAAAGGACGAAGGGAAGAAGTCAAGGAAAGGAAGAAGAAGAAGAAGAAGAAGAAGAAGAACAAGAAAGTGAGAACTGAGAAGTGCCAAAGATGAAGTCAGTCAGAGTGGTAGGGGCAAAAATGTCATTTTAATCTTCCGGAAGCTCAATCGGTCTAGCTTCTTCGGACCAGTAGTATTATCCAAAGAAGAGGAGCGAGAGAGAATGAACAAACGCAGCGTAAATGGAATACAGTTATCGACAGATCCTCTGGTAATTCATCCAGCTTTCGTTTCACACAATCACGTGCACCTTTTCATCTAATTTTAGCTGTTGTTTAGCTTCCCGTAACTGCAGGTGCTCATGTTATTATTAGGGTTCCAATTTGTTTGCTCCTTTATGAGACGCCCCATTTGTGCTGTAATATGAACTTCCTCTGTCTCACTCACAGTCTCATACGCCCGTTGCGAACAGCTAATTATGATACTTTTTTCAGTGAATGCTTTTCTAATAGTGGTTTGTTTGATCTACTTGTTTCAAAATATCTTCTTTCATACCTCATAGAGTAAAAATCTTATTGTCACTGACACCTAATTTTTGCCTGCTTGTAGTGTCTCCTTATTCGATTCAAGTCATTGATATTGGAGAGGAACTGATTCATTTTCAGCTGGTCTAGGATAAACGTCTAGCCAGGTAACTGTTGCTGTTTTTTTATTTTTACACTCCCCATGTATGATGTGTCATAGCTAAACACTTATTGTTTTACAAAAGTATTATTTTATCTTATTATTGAATTTTCACATGTAGTCTAATTCTCAATAAAATATCCAAATTTTTTTATGCATTGGGCATTTGAATGGTCAAGCCATAATTATTCATCATATGATCAATCTACAAACAGGTGCTCCAATTCTCGAGTCTTCCCCAGTGTGATCCCATGACGCTCCAGTTGCTGCAGTGGTGCAATCTTAACCTGCTCCAATATGCCCATCTTCCGGGTTTAATCTACTGTAGAATGTTTTATGATGATTGTATTGATATTATTCTTGGCACACTTTCTGATAAAATGACCTTTCTGAGCCATTGATCAGCCTTTTTGTGAACACAGTTCAGAAAGTTAATCAATAAAGCTTAAGCTCATTTTGACAGTCTTCTAGAGCCTTATGGCCAATTGAGGTCTATCAGAAATGTGTGATTTTGGTAGATGAACCTCATTAAACTAATTATTACAATCATACTACTTTTAAAGGCTCTTTACATGACAATATTCCACATATATATTCTTCTGAAAAGAACCATGCTAAAGTGTATCCTGTGTCAGCAAGCTTGTAGATGAAATTTTTGGTTTGTTTTAACTTTTTATGCTAATGATACAATAATTTTTCAGGGGTTGATGCTGAGTAATTAGAATGCTAAGATGTATGTTCCCTTGTTTTTGAGGCACTGCCAAGCCTAATGGTGAATCCTGGCAAGCTAGAGCTTATATTGTGACTGAGGTGGCAAATATTGAGACCTGATTCTTATTAAAAAGTATAATAGAAACCTTATTCTCAATTTGAGGTGTAAGCTGGAATTTTTACCTTCTTTTCACATTTGGGTTTAACACTTTGTTCCTCCTCCAAAATCTACTTTAATATTGAGCCCTTTTTTTTGGAGGTTTAAATAAGGCAATTGGTTGGAATTGACTATAGTTTTTGAAGGGGTCTATCTTTAACTAACAGTAAGTTGTCTAGTCTCCCCACCTAGCTTTTATCCATGTTCGCTTTCCATTCTCATTTGAAAGAGATTCGAGAAACTTCAAAGGAATTATCACAGGAGATATAAGAGAAGCCTTGTCTTGCCATTTGATAGAGTGGGCGATGTATATTATGAAAAAAGAAGAGAAAACAATAATAGTTGGATCTAGTACACTCACCCCATTAAAAAAAAAAAAAAGATGCTTAGGCTTTAGAAAGTGGTATTTCTCAATCATTCTCTAATAGTGAAGTGCTTTGGACATATTCACATGAAAAGGATGTACCTGATAAAGGTAGTTGAGTCTGAGTATGCATTGATTTGGTGTCTACTTACTACCAAGATAATCTTTATGGCCTGTGGTAAGAGTCTTTTTGAAAGATTGTTTTAGGAATGATGGGAGGCTTTCTATTAATGTACCCATTCAATTAATGGGGATTGGGAGGGAGGCACTGAAATTGGACTGACATAAGATCTCACTACAAGAATTGAGGGGCAAAAGCCTAAAAAAGAATAACGTCTTACTTTAGACCAAGTCCTTTAATCTTGACTAAATCACTTACTTAAGACCCTGTTTGGAATCATAATAGCTTTCTTCCCATGTGTTTTGATAATTGATATCTTCTGCTGATGTTTGATTATATCCAGGTACTAAATGTGCTAGATTCTTCTGCACATGTACTATGTTGGATGGATGCCCATGAGGAAAAATGAACTCTGAAGCAGCAGCAGCTTTTATTGCTGCTGTTGTTAAGCATGAGGTAGGCAAGCAGCATATAATACTCCAAGATCCAGCATTTGGTGGTATCTGGTACCACTGTTCAAATTTGGATACTAAGGAATATCTTAAACCATTAATTGTTTGTTTAATATGGTCTATTTTCACGTGGAGGGGAATGAACCGTATGATTATCAGGGTACTGGCCATTTAGATAATTCTTTTGCAACGTATTAGCTATCCACACAATTTGTATGCTGTATCAAGTTGGTGTTGCATGGCTTAGGACACAAGTGGAGACAGGAGCATGATGGCCAAAAGTTGGGCTGAAAAGAGAAGGCTAGGTTAGCCCTTAAAAGATTCAACTGTCCCTAAACAGGACGAGAACCTGTGGCTCTTAGTACTTCAAAGTGATGGAGAAATTGTTGATGCTAAGCCTCCTGCAATTTCTAATGTTTCCCCATATATTGGAGTTCTAGAAAGATCAGTTGTAAGGTTATACATTATTTGTATCACATGAGGTAACAAACTATTGTTTCTGTACTTTTTGATATAGTTAAAATAAGAATTTTTAAATTCTTTTATTTTAAATTTTAGTTATACATTTTTGTATATTAGGATTTTGAATTTTAATAAATTTTGTGATGGGATTAGCTCAAAATATTGTCCCAGTTTTCTTAGGGTTTTTAGTCTACAAATAAGGATTTTTGATGTAAAACAAACACGGTTGGATGTTAAAATAATATTGATTACCTCATTTTCTCCCTAATTTTGTTCTCCACATCTCCTGTTTGGTCTCCCTCTTCCCTGGCTTGTCCTTCTTTTTCAACTTCATCTCCTCTCTCTGATTTCTCTTGTTTGTTCTCTCTCTGGTCTTCTTTCCCTTTCATCATCTTCTTCCTCTTCATCTCACATCAATGTTGATATTAGAGCAAACTTCAATCCACCATAGCCATCATGACACCACGACATCACAAGTCCTTCTTCTTTGAACACTACGGATTGTTGCAATCCTTCACCAACCCATATAAACTTCATCAACAACAATCCAATGGACACATCACAGGATCATTGCACAGTCAAGAAGTCCACCATGTGATTCAAGCCTTGTTCCTGTTGATAGATGTTACCCATAGTTTCATGTAGACTTGTCGACCTTATTCAAAATTGGAGCTTTAATTGAGAGTGCAACAGTAATAATAATAATATAAAGAGTAAGTTACGCTGTGCACCCCTGAAGTTTTAACAAAAATTTAGGGAGCACCCTCACATTTCAAAAATTACATTGACCGCTCACATTTCTAGAATTCACATAGTTGATGGGAGAAAGGTTTGGTCTTGTTGCCATTGCTAGACATTAGTTCCTTTCTGTTTCTATCTTTTATTGATTGTGATAAATGGCTTCATGAATGAATGTCAAGTTAGGTTGCATCCCGTTCCAGGAAACTAAGCACATGTCAAACTTCTGCTACAGTTAGAAGACTATAAGATGCAGGCTTGATTAATATGGCAATCAATTACAATAGAGTCGGCTCATAATCTAAGTTATAGGCTAACCATTCTGTAACTTATTGTTTCCTATGATTGACTGTTAATGTAATTTATTGTTATATTAATCCTTATGAGCTTTTTCTCATAAAACAAGTGCCCTTAACAATTTTCAGACCAGTATAATCTGTTAAAACAGAAGTTTTTGACTGCAAATGTGAAATTGATTAAGGTAGATTACACAGCTCATATGAGCTGTATGGTTTCAAATTTTGCAGTGTGCATATTATAGCTTTACTGAGCCAGAACACATCATTGTCATGCTGACCTCGTTTTCTTTAATTTTCAGCATGTTGACTTGGATTATTTCTTTGTCTATCTTCCATATAGTTCTGAAGCAACCTGTGGGCTGAAACAAGGTGAAAATAAGGGAAGGGAGATTTCTATAGTTGCAATTTTGGGCCTTGTGTTTCCATCTTGTACAGGTTGGTTTTACATTATATATGATGGAACACAACCATATCAATTATTGCTATTTACTGCTATCTCATGAAATTTTTTCATATGAAGATGGTGTTGGAACTTTTTTTTATCATTCCCTCACTCGAGGGTTGTGTCAAGAAGGGCGTCTAGTGCAAAATTTTGTCGAAATGCCCTTTTGCATGGTTTTGTATTGTCGATGTGACTGTTAGAAGTTAATTGACATTATAAATGCTGTGCCACTGACCTTAACTTGGTCAGGATAAGGTGTAATTGTTGATGATGATAATAGTTTCAATTTTGGAATTTACTTGATAATGAAGAATTTCTTGTACTGATGAAATTACTGCTACTCACTCATCGATATTTCTTTTTGTGTTAATATGCTTCTGTTAGGATGCAAGAGTGGAGAATGTTATAATAAAATTGGAAGACCAAATCTTACAAAGAAAAGACCATTTTCGATATTTGGGATCAGTGATTCAAAAAGATGGAGAAATTCACGAGGATGTCACACATAGAATTAAGGCAGGTTGGCTAAAATGGAGAAATGCATCGGGGGTGTTATGTGATGATAAAATCCCATTAAAATTGAAAGGAAAATTCTATAGGACAGCTATAAGACCAGTTTTGTTGTACGGCTCAGAATGTTGGGCAGTCAAATACCAACATGAGCAAAAAACGAGTGTAGCGGAGATGAGGATGTTAAGATGGATGTGCGGCCATACAAGAAAAGATAAAATTAGAAATGAAGTTATTTGTAATAAGATAGGAGTAGTGCCAATAGAGAAGAAGATGAGAGAGACTAGACTAAGATTGTTTGGTCATGTGAGAAGGAGACCAAGAGACGCTCCTGTGAGGAGAGTTGATGAAATGGAACAATTAATCAAAAAAAGAGGTAGAGACAGACCTAAGAAGACTTTGAGGGAGACATTAAAGTTTGATATGAAGTGTATGGATCTCAATGAAGATATGACAAAAGATAGAAATACATGGAAGTCTAGAATTCATGTAACCGACCCCACATAGTGGGATAAAGGCTAGATATGTTATTGTTGTTGTATGCTTCTGTCAGGATCTTGAACCTAACGGAACCAATTGTCTTCAATTGATGAGAATTGGGACAAAATTTGGGTGTAAATGAGAGAAGAATGGAGGGAGATAAGAAGAATAGGAGGGAGCAAGAGAGAAAGAAGGTTCGAGAGGGAGAGAAACTGAGAGAGAGAGAGAGATCTGAAATTGATTGGAAATTCTTGATGATTCTCCTTAGGCTGGATTAGTTGCTTATATACTAATCCCAGTTGCAGTGTGAAGTTGGCGCCAAGCCAATTTACAGGGTCCAACCCAAACAGCAACATGAAGGTACAACCACCTACTTAACTTCCATACAAAAATAATAGGGAAGCCCTTTATAGAACATTAGGGTTCCTGACAATCTCCCCCCCATCCACACCCCCCCCCCCCCCCCCCCCAAAAAAAAAAAAAAAAAAAAAAAAAAATTCTTGTCCTCAAGAAATGGACAGCAGCATGAGGGAATTAAGTTAGCAAATCCGGTAGGTGTTCCCACATATTGTTATCTAGGTGTAGGTGAGTCCACTGCACCAGCACTTGTGTCCAAAATAAAAGCTGGTTCCACTGGAGGTGAAGTATCACTAATAAAAGTAGGCAAGGAAGAACTAACTGGCTGTGCCCCCACTGATTTCTTAAGCATTGAAACATGAAACAGTGGGTGAATCTGAGTGGTAGGAGGCAGCTGGAGCTTATAAGCCACAGTCCTAAACTTAGCCACTATTGGGAATGACCCATAGAATTTAGAGCTCAGTTTGGAAATCTGTCTGTGAGAAAGAGCCCTTTGTGAGAGTGTTTCAGCTTGAGATAGACCATATCCTCCACCGCAAACTCCCGTTCACTTCTTTTTCTGTCAGCAAACTGATTCATTCTATTTTTAGCAGTTGCTAATTCTTTGCACGGCACCTGTAGAGTTTCTTGTCGTTGCTGTAAATGAGAGTCAACTGCAGCAATGGTTGTAGATTCCAGAGTGGCAGGTAGGAGAGGGGGTTTATACCTGTATAGGGCCTTAAATGGGGACATCATGGTGGAGCTGTGGTGACAAGAATTATACCACCACTGAGCCAAGGGAAGCCACTTATGCCATCCCTTAGGTTGCACAAAACAGAGACAGTGTAGGTAAGTCTTGAAACACTAATTCACCCACTATGTTTGGCCATCAGACTTGGGGTGATATGCAGTAGACATATGTAACCTTACTCCCAGAGCTCTAAACAGTTCCTGCCACAATAAACTTGTAAAAACCTTGTCCCTGTCTGAATAATGGACTGTGGTACTCCATGTAGTTTGGCAACAATATCCAAAAATATTTGGGCCACCTCTTGTGCTGTAAATGGATGTGAAAGGCTCAGAAAATGAGCAAATTTGGTAAATCAATCCACCACCTCTAGGATACAGTTCCTGGCCTCAGATTTAGGCAATCCTTCAACCAAATCCATGGATATACTTACCCAAGCCTGCACAGGCAATGGCAATGGGTGCAATAGTCCAAGGGCTGCCACCGTTTCATGTTTACAACACTGGCACACAACACCTGCCATCAAAAAATCTATCACAGATTTCTTCAAAGTAGGCCAGCAAAATATTTGCTTTACCTTATGGTAAGTATTCTGGATACCCGAGGGACCTCCCAAAGGGGACCCATGCAGGGATTGTTGGATTGTGGTTTTCAGTTGGTCACAGTCCCTGTCAGCATTCTTCCTTGAAATCGTATTAAACCATTGGTTATTGTATACCCTGGTCTGCTGGAGGGATCAATAACCAGCTGCTCCAATAGTTCCTTAGTCCAGGTAGCCTTCTCATAGCTGGCTGTAACCTCCTGTAACCAATCTGGAATGATAGCAGTGATGGCTAAGATTGTTCCATTCTCAAAGCATTGGGACAGGGCATCGGCAGCAAGGTTCTCTCTTCCTTTTCTAAATTGGATGGTGTAGTCTAGACCCAACAACTTGGTCATTCCCTTCCTTTGGAGCTGAGTTTGTAATTTCTGCTGCAACATGTTTTTCAAACTCTCATGATCAGTTCGGATAATGAACTGATTCCCTTCGAGATAATGCCTCCATTTGTCAATTGCTATAAGTACAGCCAACGACTCCTTGTCATAGACACTTAACCCCGAGTGTTTTGGGGCTAAGGTCTGGCTTAGAAAGGCAATAGGACGTCCTTCCTACATCAGAACAGTCCCTACTCCATAATTACTGGCATCAGTGTCTAACACAAACAGTTCACTAAAATCTGGTAAAGCCAACACCAAGGCTTCACACATGGCCTGTTTTAGTTTAACAAAAGCATTCTCCACCTGTGCATTCCAACAAAAATTATATTTCTTCAATAAATCTGTCAGGGGCTTACTAATGATTCCATAGTGTTTGACAAACCTCCGGTAGTAACCGGTGAGCCCCAAAAACCCTCTCACAGCCTTGACAGCAGTGGGTTTAGGCCAATCAAGTATGGCAGCTGCGTTCTTGGGGTCAGTACTTACCCCAAGATTAGAAATGATGTGCCCCAAATACTCCACCTACCTTTGGGCAAAGGCACATTTCGATTTCTTATCATGCAATTGATTAAGTCGGAGAACCTCAAATGCAGGCCTTAGGTGGGCAATATGTTGAATAAAAGTGGGGTTGTACACAAGGATGTCATCAAAGAATACTAGGATGAACTATCGTAAATAATGCTCAAAGATATGGTACATAAGGGATTGAAAAGTGGGTGGGGCATTAGTTTGCCCAAATGGCATAACCTTGTATTCATAATGCCCATGATGGGTATGAAAGGCTGTCTTTGGTATGTCTTGCGGTTTCATCTGTATTTGATGATAACTGGCTCTAAGGTTAAGTTTAGAAAAAACAGAGGCATGCTTGAGCTCATACAAAAGGTCTTCTATAATAGGGATAGGGAATGATAGATTGTTGCAGCATATGGGACCGTCTTTCTTTTTGACAAGTAATACGGGAGAAGCAAAAGGGTTATGGCTAGGTTGAATGATAGATTGTTGCAGCATACCTTCTACTAATCTTTCAATATCGGACTTTTACCTTGGGGGATATCCATATGATCAAACATTGATAGGTTCAACATTTGGTTTGAGGGGAATGTAATGGTCAAAAATTCGGCTACGTGGTAGGGTAGTGGGTTCTGCAAAAAGGTCCTCAAACTCATTCAAAAGCATGTTTAAATAATCGAGTTCATGTACCTGCCAAATTGCTTGGGGCTGGCTGCTGGCAGTCACCCTCAACTCTCCTGCATGCTCCTGCACTCCTTCCATTTCCTCTATAGCATGTACTGAGAATAGCTGTGCCACCTGCACCAGCTTATTCTTCAATAACTTCTGCTGCTTCTTTCTGGTAGTCATTTTACATAGGCCTGTATCAAGGCTGCCAACAAGAGTCAGTTTCTTTCCATTCCTTTCAAAGGTGACCTCCAGCTTATTAAAATCAAAGCTGATTGGACTGATGGTCTTCATCCAATCTACCCCCAACACTATATCATATCCTCACAATTTCAGCAACCTCAGATCTATCACAAATTGCTCCCCCATATCCTATTGGAAATCAACACAAGCAAACTTACTGATCACTGTTACTGACAGTGGCTGTGTACTTCTGAGATGGCATCCTAGTTTCTTGGATGAAAACACAGCCAAGAAACTATGTGTACTTCCGGTATCAATTAACACCATCAGCTTGTGATTTTAAGCCTTTCCTTCAACCTTAATGATTTTACTGTTAGTTAAGCCCCTCAAGGCATGTAAGGATATCTCACCACCACCAATTTCTTCCAATTCATTTTCTGCCACTGGAGTTTCCTCTACCTCCTCTATTTCCTCTACCTCCTTCCTTCCAGCATTAGCAGATGTTTTTTACACTGATGGCCTGGCACATATTTGTCCCCACACTTGTAAAATAAGCCAGCTTGTCTCCTCTGTTCCACCATTACAGATCTTCCAGCTGCAGGTTGATTCAACACAGCCGTTGGTTGAATCGCTGTATTTCTGTAACCCTGATTATTCCTTACAATCTCCCTATTAGCTCCCTGGTTCACCATACCTGTTTGAGCTCCTTTTTTATTTGAATTCACATGTCCCTCTCCAAGCATTTTTCTGTTTTTTCATGATTGCTTATACCGATAACTCCTGTAACCTAGCTCTGTCTGCAGCCTGTTTAACTGTCCTCGGTTCTAACATCTTGACTGTAGGCCATAGTTTTTCGCTCAAGTCGCTGATGAGCTTGAGACGAAGTATGCCTCAGTTAGATATGGTGAGGTTAAGCATTAAGGACTTTGATTCCTCGAACTTAACCTGATATTGTTGAATAGAGCCCTCCTGTCTCTGTTTGTTAAATTCTTCGACTATATCCATCATGTTTCTTTCCCCAAATCTGCCACAGAAATCTTCAACAAAATCTGGCCAATTGTAATTCCCTTGCACCCGTATCCAACTTTGAAACCATGAATCTGCTACATCATTGAAATACGCAGAGGCTAGGGTGATCCCTTACTGATCTGATATACAATACAATGAGAAGAGCTTTTCACAGCGCCTTATCCACCATCTTGGATTCTGCTCTTTGAACATCGGAATATCCAGCTTCGGCATCGGAAAGTACGGCAGATTTTGTGTAGCCGGTACTTCCTGTCGCCTTCCAACAGTCCTTTCCTCCAAATTTTCTCCAATCGCAGCAGGTTCCATCTCAAATTCTACGGAACCAGCTGTCTTAGGAGGAGCTGGTCTGAATCCTGGAAGAATCAGATCAGTCCGTTCTCTAGGAGGGTATTGGGAGAGATACTTCCTTGAGGCTGCCTCACAAACATCATCATGAAGCCATTGAACTTTCGTGATAGGCCCTCCACTGTGTTGCCTTGATTGATTCAACCCTCCGATCCACTCTTTCAATTTTCTGATCCATCACGAGAATTGCTTCGTGATTCCTGGTGGACCCAACTTCCAGCAAATTCACATGTGATTGAAGATCGGTTACTGTCAAGTTCTTCTGCTGCAGTTGTGACTTGAAATTCTTCATCGGTGTACCATTAGCCCTGGCTAGATCTCACAAGCAGGGGAGTTCAAAGGCCTAGGAACTGCCTTGATTTGCTGGAATTAAAGCCTAGAATCACCACTGCTCACCTCACTTCAATTGATCACTGCAACAATTGCCGAGTAATCACCGCAACAGTCACCAAGTGATCACCGCAACAATCGGCCAACTTATGGTCGAGGGATGATCAGCTCCAATACCACTTTGTTAGGATCTTGAACCTGACAGAACCAATTCTCTTCAATTGATGAGAATTGGGACAGAATTTGGGTAGGAAAATGAGAGAAGAATGGAGGGAGCGAGAGAGAAATTGAGAGAGGGAGATCTGAAATTGACTGGAAATTCTCGATGATTCTCATTGGCGCCAAGCCAATTTAGAGGGTACAACCCAAACAGCAGCTTGAAAGTACGGCCACCTACTTAGCTTCCATACAAAAATAATAGGGAAAATAATAGGGAAGCCCTTTATAGAACATTAGGGTTCCTGACAGCTTCATATTCCTTGCATGCATTTTTCGATCATGAAGCAATGATATTCCTAATAACAATTAATGAAAAGGTCTGAAGAAGTTTTAAGAAAAAGAGGTAGAGGAAGACCAAGAAAAACTTGGTGGAAATTCTTGGGCCTAAAATGTGTTACAACAGTCTTACAAAAGAAATGATTATGGGTAGATTGGCAAGCTAGAATCCATGCAGCCAATTGCACCTGGTGGGATTAAGGCAAAAAAGTCAAATGATTGCATTTGTGTGCCAAATATTGTGAATTAAACATCAATTATGAGAGAAATAAGAACTAAATGCGAGATGAAACTGTTACATGATTGCATTTGTGCGCTAAATATTGTGAATTAAACATCAATTATGAGAGAAATAGGAACTAAATGCAAGCTGAAACTGTTTACTGCAACATAAAAGTTTCCTTTTAAATTTCAACTTTCTTTTCTCAAAAAGATCTTTTTCTTTTTTCCTTATTGATTTTTGTGTTTAAAAGGAATGCAGATTTGTCTAGGATGTGTGCACATGCTTGTGTGGGAGGGCAGGTTAACTCAGATTTTTTTTTCTTTTTGCACTCAACTTTTCCATTTTCTTTTTACATGTTTGTGTCTAGTAGGTAAAATAATATAATGGTTTCATGGTATGGACATGTGAAAAGATGACCAATAGAAGCACCTATGAGGCAGGTAGATGAAACGAGGGAAATTTTTAGAAAACTTGGTGGGAAACCCTTTGACATGACATAGCATATAATGGTCTTTGATATGGCCATGGATAAAGTTGATTGGAGATCAAGAATTCATGTAGGTGACTCCACTCCATCTAGTGGGATTAAGGCTTGCAGAGACCTAAGAGATGAAACTTAGACTTTGCTTGACATATGGTAACATAGAATACTGACAGTTGTGGTGGTACAAGTGGTAATATTCAGACCGGGAAAGTTTGGGTATGATTGGCAGGTACCTCGTAAGTTATCCTTCCTGATATATAATGTAGCTTCCTGAGATGAAATAATGAATATCAACTCAGGTTGCTTTATAAATTATGGTTTCATTGTGACCAAGCACATAATAACATTTCCTGCCACATAAAGTGAGGACCTCTCTAATATCTTTCCGTTGCAGCATTTATTGTAGTTTTACAGCTGGTTATTTAAACATGCATATAACACGTTGCAGATTCCTGCCTTGTTTAGTAGCCCCTATGTTTGTGCATTTATAAGGAACCTATCTATTTTGGTGGGTGCTATCAAACTTCTCTCAGAGAGAGAGAGAGAGAGTTCTGGAAGGCAACCACAGAAGACAAAAGGTAAATGTGCATCGACTGAATGAATTTTATGATGAAGAGAAATCGTTTGAGGTTTCTCTTCTTGTTTCTTTCTAAATAACCCTAATTTCCTTTCTGCGATGCCTTTGGTTTTGAGAATTAGGGTTTGAGATTTTTTGATAAAGGCTTGCGATATCGGTGAGCAAGATTTGGTCTTTATCTTTCCTTATTTCTCTTTGTTCTTTTTGCTAGCATTTGGTGATAAATTTATAAATGGAAGTCTTGCTAAGGGATTAATGGTTTTCTACTTCTGTTTATTCACCCTCCTGATGGATTCCTTCTCAGGGTTTCGCCTTTTCATTCTGATTGCGTGGTACACATAGGGCTGAGATATATTTATAGATCCAAATGATACATCATTTAGAGCTTTAGCAGGCATACCGAAATTTGATTTGAGATAATCTTGTGATTTTGGCTCATTACCTTTAAATTTACAGGCGAATATCCAGTCCCCAGGTTAGTCCATGATTAATTCTTTTTACTTTGGCCATTAAGGAGCTTTCCTGATCCTCTTTATCCTTTTCTATAGTTTATAGGTGATCTGACCTTTATGGTTAGGGAGATTTTTTTTTTTTTCTGCTTATAAATATTCAACCATAAAGAGAAATGATTGGGTGCTAGAACTTATGTTACCAACCCCACCTAGTGGGTATGTAACGTATGTTGTTGTTCTGTTTTTATATACTACCCATCTAGTGGGATTAAGGCTTGTGATCATTGTTGTTGTTTTGCTTCTATACATTAATTTTTCACATATATGGCACTTGAGCAGCTTTTGCTACTTCTATCATGTCTACAACTTATCAAACTAAATAGAAGGAAAGCAAAAGAGAAGTCTCACAGTTCAGGAAATTTTTATGGCAGATATCACTTATCAAAGTAAATGTTATCTGTCAGCTTTGTAGTCAAAGCCATTGTCATCCACCATTGCAATTTCCGTCAAACCAGCATGGCAATAGATGAAAAGTGTACCTATTACAGATAAAACAGTCCTAGGTTTGTGGATAAAGCATGTGTTGCTTGATCCATGTACTGGAAAGAAGTTTCCCATATGCAGGTGCAGTTCTTGTATTTTTTATATCGGATTGTTATAATCTTTGGGCAAAGCACTTGTAAGATTCCCATTCTTTTCATGATGTGAAATTTTTTCCAAAAATTGCTCAGCCCCTGCCCTCTATAAACTTATCAGGAACAGAGAAAATAAGATAAAAAAGTTCCATAATAAGGGAAGTACAACCTTACATCCATTTGGGGTTTTTTTTTTTTTTTGGGGGGGGGGGGGGGGGGACTGAATTGTTTCTATGCAACTTGATCACATTCAGTTGAATCGGTGGGATAAAGGCTTGATATGCTGTATGCTGTTGTGGATCACATTCAGTTGATGTTGGTAAACAACTTGCTAATAGCTTTGTTTTTTTCTTGTAGATGAAGCGAAAATCCAGGGCACTAAAATCACAGGCATCAAAATCACCAGTATCATATGGAAGAAGGCAATCATCGATGTCACTCCTGGAGGGAAGACCGAAAGCATCTCCAACAGGTGATAAGTATCTTATTGAGATGGCAATTAAAGCTGAGATTGATTTAGAGGTAGATAAGATAAGAAGGATGCCTGCAGAAGAGGCTGCTGCAGCTGTTGCCCAAGCTGTTGTGGAGGCTGGAATTGCTATAGCAATAGCTGAAAGGGCAGAAAGAGAGGCAGCAGAAGCAGAAGCTGCCGCTGCTGCAGAAGCTGCCGCTGCTGCTGCACAAGCTTTTGCTGAAGAAGTAATGAAGGAATTAATGAAATTTCGAAACAAATGCACCAAGGATGGTAAAAAAACCTTTTAACTGTTTTTCTTAAGTTACTTGAGAAGCTTACTGCATGCTTTTAGTCTCATGAGGGAAACATCTGACATCAATTCATCATGATCTTCCTCTTTGTCTTCTCTAGCAATCCTTACCAATATTTTATATTGTTAAATCTAGAGCACGCTTTTTCTGGTAAATTTGTATGAACCTTATCCTCATGTAGCATTCAGCTCATCACGCATGCATAGAGTATCGGTAGTTCATGTTTGCCAAATGTTTGGTTGTGGTCAAACATTTGTATAAACCCTGGTGCAACAGAATCAGTTTCTGTTCTATATTTATTTTCTTCATAAGACCGGTTTTTAAGAACCTGCATGAACCTTTTCTGGTACATTTATACTCTGTTTTTTAGAATCATCTGAAATGTGGGAAAACTATTAAATTAAGAGTTAGAAACTATATGAAGTCATCAAACTGAAATGACTAAGCTGTGATGTGAGGGCTGAATCCAACAGCGAGAACTATGTTAATATTATCCTTATTGAATTTTCTTTGGACTTAAAATGTGATGGCATATGATGCGGACATTTTATTTGGACATGTGATTAGAAGACATAGATGCACCGGTGAGATCAGTGGATGACATGGGATATAATGGGCCTTACAGAAGATATAGCCTGGGATATAGATGACTTAAGAGGTAGAATTCACGTGACTGACCCCATTCAGTGGCATAAAGGCTTTTGATTGTTGTTTTTGCTGTTGTTGCATATGATGTGGAGATTTTTTCATGATCATATACATCCTTAACACGTGTTACACCTGTGAGATAACACTGCCAGTTTATATACCAATTTCTGATCCCTTCTTTTTTTAATTGTTTTCTGGAAACTTGCAGGTGGTTCAAGCTCTGGAATTTGCAAGAAGAACCGTTCAGCGAAGATGGGCTAGTGCTTTGCCTTTTCTGTTCAGTTGCCGACTTTATCTGATGCTTTAGATATGGTTATGCTTCTTGGGTGTGCTTTTACCTTTTGAGTTTTAGTGGATTATCAAAGAACCCCTTTATTTGCAGTTCATCAATTTGCAGAACTTTTCTTTATTCTCTTGCCTGTTGCTTCATGTCTGTGAACTTCTTGTTTTAGGATCAGAAACCAGTCTGATATTTGTTTGATCTCTAGTCTAATTCTTTCTTTCATCCCATTGATAATTATGCCGTGTTAACTTGGTTTATAGAGGAAGTTGGATGGGTCCTTTTTGTGCACGTCTTTATCCTTACTCTGCAAAGAAATTGTTTTTTCAACCATACAATCTCAATGGAGCAACATTGCTAAGGCTCATCCCTACGGAGTGGTATTAAACCGTGATGTGGTGTTGTTTAGAGGAAGTAGGACTAACTGGAACTTCTACATTGCCCACTTACTCTCCTGATCATGTGGGGCATAAGGTAGTTTCAACTCTTGAAGTAATTTCGATGCTTCTGAATCTTCAACATGACTGAAGGCTGCTTTTTTTAATTCCAAAGTGGATAGAGTTGAAGTCTAGACTATAAACTTTATTAGGTTTTTGGTTTGATTACTCACCCAGGCTTAATTGATGCCACTGGTTAGCAAGTTCAAGCTCCTTACTAGTAAGAATTATTGAGTTTTAATCTTATTAAGTGTCGCTGATTACATAAATTATGAACGTTCAACAATTTTTATCATAATTATATTTTTTCTAAGACTATTTTATCTTGATTATAATTGGTATAATATACGCCTAGTGTAATAAATAGTTATGTTTGATTTTGATTTTCTTATTTTTAATATATTTGTAGCAATTATTTTGTTTTGCCATGAATAAAATTACAAACAAAAAACCATGCTTGTTTCAATCTTTACATGAAAATGAAAGAAAAAAAACTTACACAAAAAAGAATATTTTTTCTTTTCTTTTTCGTTCAAGAAATTTTTTTATTCATTGTATCATATATTTTGATATTCAATTCTAATTAAGAAAATTAATAAAAAAATATTTACCCTTAATTTTGCATTTATGTGTAAAATATGTTTGTTAAATGTTTTAAAAAATATTTTACATAAAAAACGTGTTTTAATCACATTTTTATGTTAAAAAACTAATAACAAATAACTAATAATGTTGCATATGGGAAGTTAATCAATTTGGTGCAAAATATTTTTAAATATTTTTCTTCATTATTCAAATACTTAAAAATAAGTTAAATGATGTTTAAAATATATATTCTATCAAGAAATAATATCCACATTCTTAATTAATTTGATAGTATCTAAATATATTAACACTAATTAAGTTTTATGGTACTTAGAATAAGTAAAAAAAATACATCTCTAACATTTTCAAATTTTTCACTGGATGGATGTTCTGTGACAAAAAAAATGATTTAATTATTAATTGATACTATACATTTCAAATAAATTAAACATATTTCTAACATTTTTTATTATTTGATTAGATTGATACTTTTCGACAAAAAAAATGATTTAATTACTAATTGGTACTACACATTTCAAATAAATTAGTCAAAATTTTATTAAAAAAATTAATTTAATTATTAATTTGTATTTAAGGTAATATTTTTTTAAAATTTAATTATCAAAATCAGGAGGGGGGTAGCCATGGTATTTCAGTACAAGCAAGGGTAAAGTGGCATTTTGCAGAAGAAGGGTATTAACTGAAATGCAGTGATAATTTGAGGGGCGTATTGCAAATCATTCCTTCAACAATTCCCGTCTGGTTACAGCTAATCATACATTTGTGCATTACTTGCAAACGGCAGCGACGAAGACGCAGATATTTTTCTACTCCAGTCTGGGTCTTCCTCTCTCTCGCGATTTTCGGACTTATCCCAGGTGAGCTCTACGATTCACTTCGATTCTCCATCTTCTTCGCGTGTCAGACGTAATTGCGTGTAATATTCGTCTTTGTGTTGTTTTCTCTTTCGATTGACGGTCTGTCGACGTTCGCCCCTTTCGGTTTGGCCAAAAAAGCTTCACTCAGAGACAACGGCTTTTGAATTCTCGTTCGATTCACAGCATCAACTCCGTCGACATTTTTATTTTCGAAGATAGTAAAATCTATTTTCGACCCATGAGTTTAGTGAATGGTTCATGTTGAGTTGGTTATACTTTCTTCTTTTGCTTAATTTGATTGGATGAAAGATTTATTCGAAAGTCGAGTTCGGTTGACGCAGAAATCAATTTTCCTTCACTGAAATACATAAGCAAATTGAATTCACGAAGTTAATCAAACCGAATTTCCGTGGAAAAGTAACGGATTAGTAGGTGATTCGAAGGAGAGATGGGACGATCAATTTACCTGTTATGTAAACTGTAAATTTATTGAAGCGCACAATTTAGATCCCACCAGTTTTGCTTATATAATCATGACTGGACAAGGTCAATTTTGGCTGATTTTAGTTGTTGGGGATTTTGGGTCTGTATTTGGTAGGATGATAGATATTTATATGCTTGGTCTTGTTTAAATTTTATGTAAATATGACCATTTTTCTTTCAGAAATGGATGAGCAATTACACGATAAGGAGTCCTTGATTGCTCGTGTTCTACAGTTGGAACATGGTATGTACATCTTTTCTTCCCTGTTTACTTGTGCTGCTGACTTTTTTAGGTCATTGACCTTTTCACTTATGGCTTTCATGTGAGCGTCACCTGGAGAGCGTGTCTTATCATCTCCTATAAAAGTTACCAGGAAAATGAGTTTATATGTGTGTATATATATACATCTTATATAGGCAATTGGATATGTTAGAACTGTTGGTATCTTTCTGTGTTATTGCACATGCCTTTAACCTTGTGTGTTGAATTTATGTATGTTTTGATCCGACACTCGAGGAGATTAGTTTTAAACTCAAAGCCTTGGCTTGAGCTCTCTTGTCACTTTATAATCTTATATATGGAAGTACTTATAGAAAATGGATTGAATAATATGTGTGCTTCTGTAATCTAATGATACCACAATGTCACTGGCCATTACCCAAAACAACTAATATGCTAGACATTAAATGAAGCAAGGCATCATGAAAGTCGAGTTGGTAGAAATATGGTGCACTTAAAAGGTACATATAAAGGCTTGGTGAACTACTATCCATAGGAGAATTTACTGCAATGGAGGAAACAATTTCCAAATGTATAACAAAAAAACAAGATTACAAAGCAATATTATTCATGGATGACCTCTTAGGATAAGTGAAAATCAATAGCAGCTCTTGTTGTCAAGCCAAGATGACATTTATTCCACCCTGAAGGAAAAGTTGAAGCATGAGCCTTCTTGGAGGAGTGGATCAGGGAGTATGTTGGGCTGGATATTGGGTCACAGTTGGGCCCATGAAATGAACAATTAAGTAAAATAAGAGGGGGAATCTGTTTCAGGGTAGAAATGACAATTAAGTGTACTCCCCCTAGAGGTCTTCAGCAGAATGCCCAACTTGAGCTCTTGTAGTATCATCATTGCTTTTACAGTTCCCTTTAATCTCTAGAAGATATTGGAAAAGAGATCTTTGGGAGATTCACAATCCTCATTGGATGTTCCTTCCCTTTGGTAGTTGCATCAGATTGGTCATTCTTCATTCATAGTTTACTTTTCTGTGGTAGCAAATGGAACTTCTGCCTCCTATCCCCATTTCTTGCTTTTGGAATGCACAAATTTTACTATCATTTCTGAAACCTGGCCATTTTCATTTGAGTGGAACTTTTACATCATCATCTGCCTTATTGTCTGGAATGATTTACGGTTGTATTTGGTACATTGAAATAGATATTTTACAGTCCTCCTATCAAACATACTGGTACATTGCAATAGATATTTTACAGTTCTATTCATGTTGGACATGACTCTTTGATTTTATTCTGATGTGTTAATACTGTTATGTAGAGCGTGATGAGTTGCGTAAAGACATTGAACAATTGTGCATGCAGCAAGCTGGAACTAGCTACCTTGCAGTGGCTACTCGAATGCATTTCCAGAGGTACATGATTTGTCTTCATGCCTTGAGGTCAACATTATTAATGCGTTCTAGCAGGGAGTGGGTTAGTGTTATCTTTTTGAACTTCAGCAATAAGGATTCTTTCTGTTGAATTTAATTCCCAATTAGGACAGCTAGCTTGGAGCAGGAGATTGAGAACTTGAGAAAGAAGTTAGCTGCTTGCACAAGAGAGAACTCAAATCTTCATGAGGAGCTTTCAGAGGCTTATCATATCAAAGTGAGGTCCCTTGCATTTATTGAAGTTGCTTGCTCAATCCCAATGCCAATGGTCTTACAACTTTTCTTCCCCTCCATAGGGCCAATTTGCAGATTTACATGCTGCAGAGGTCTCGAAGGTACTTTGTTATCTCCATCTTTATATGTATGCTGGTCCCATACACCAGAGGTTTTGTCAGAAAACTTAGGTCACTAAGATGGTCCAATTAATGTAATTAGCTATTGGTTTGAGTGGCATCACTTCCACCCTATTAGGATGCCAGTGTTTGTTTGTTATTTGTTCAGGAAAGAAGAAAAAGTAGTAAGAAAATGAGGGACATCAAAATCCTATCTGATCAGGCAGCCATATTGGCATTTGGATTAATGTAAATATGTGTGTGTGTGGCTAGTTGGACTTGGACATGGAATCAATAAATATAGTAAATTAAAAGAGATGCATCTACTCTCATTTATGCATTAAAACCTCCAGGCTAGTTAACAAATAAGTTTCGTGTGGTTAACTTAGGGAAAAGCTAGAATTTTAACTCTTCTGGTTAATTTAGATGAATATGATAATTTCTTTAGCTTATTTATTTTTGTTGAATTTTCAATTGTAACATTTTTTTGTGTTGTTTCCCTCGAGTATAGCTCAAGTAAGCCCCAAGTTGTAATTGCTAGTAGAGCATTTGAAACAAAGGGGTGGGATTTGCACTCGTGGGGGGGGGGGGGGGGGGGTTGGGCTTGCTCGAGTTAGGGCCATGTTTGGAGGGGTTGTTCCTTCTTTCATGTGATACATCTAGTGTGAGAGGAATAATAGAGCATTTGAGAGAGTATAGACAAGTAGGTTTCTCTCTTAAAGAAACCATTCTCATTTCTCTTTTTTGTTTTTGAGAGAGGATCTCTCATTATCTTCAGAGTCAGTAGTTAATTTTGTGAATGATCTTTTTATTTAAGTGGGCTCACAGGTCCTCTTTCTATTGTATTTATTACTTTTACTTATCAAAAAATGAGAAGTCTCCCAATCTCCATTATTTTGATGGCCATTCTGGATTTACCAAAAATTGAGCCAGTCAATGTGCCGGTTGATATGTACTCTCCTCAGAGTGTTGTCCTATGCTTCTGACAAGAAGCATGGTTAAACTTGAGGAATTCTAATATTAGGAGCATGATGAAATTGTCCAAAGGGAATGCTTATCTTATCTTTGTCTGGTACATTTGGATTATGTTGTGGATGTACACACACTCTTCATGCGGTGAGGAAAAATTATAAAGGTCTTGAAAGAAAATGATTAACTGATATATCATTGTGGTCTACCAGCTCGGAGACTCATTATTTCTTGATAATTCCATCATGCTTCTCAATGTTTTCCAGATTCTTGTATGATTAACTTATGAATTTTTTCTAGGGAAGGAAAGAGGTTACCATCTGAGTAAAGTTAGTGAAATGTATTTTTTGTGAGAATACCATTCCTTGAACTGGTAAGTTCAAATTCCAGAGTAGAACTTGAAGATTTCAGCAGCTAGTCACATATGCCACTTGAAGTGCTACAGCCCTCAAGGGATGTGCATTTGGATGAGCTATCAAAATCAACTGACTTTAAGAATGCTATTGACTTGATAGTCACTTTGTTGTGTCAGCTAAAAGAATTACTGTATCAGCCAAACAATCCATTAGTTTTCCTTCTTCGGTTTCTGTTTACATGCAATGTATGGGTTAATCTAGATGAGCATCCCTCATAATCACTAATTTACTGGCATAAAATTTAAAACTTTATATTAATATAAGAAAGCTACCATGCTATCTCTATAGAATATTATTTTCAGCATTAGTCTTTAGGTTTCTGGCTACAGAATACCTGTTTGGTTTATTCTTTTAGACTGCAAATGCTGGAAAGCATTCTATTGGTTGACTTTTCTACCTTCTGGAGGGATTTTTTTTTTCCAATTATTCTTCAAAGATATTATTAGTAGTTTGTTTCATTATGAATGATAGGCACTATTATCTTAAATAAAAAAAAGAACAAAGCAATCAATGATTAGCTTGCTTATTACAGACAAAAATGGAAAGGAATGAAACAATGGTCTGATTGTCATGTCCTATGTTTTCAGTAGTTATTAAGAAAGGCATCTAATAAAAATATATTTTTTGATCTAATACAATCCATTTACTCCTTGCTTTTCAGAATATGGAAGCAGAGAAGCAGCTTAAATTTTTTCAAGGGTGTGTTGCTGCTGCATTTGCTGAACGTGATCATTCAGTGATGGAGGTTATGAGAGTTTCCTTTCCTGTTTTTGAGTTTTATTTTCTTGGCTTGGTGTTGGAAGTAGGTGTTAGGACAGTAGAATTAGGGTAGCAAACAAGTCACTTGAAATTATTAACCTTTGAGCTGAGCAAAAAAAAAAAAAAAAAAAAACTTGTGAAATATGATCAGCCAAAGAACATAATTAAAACCACCTTGTGATGGTAGCTAACTTTTTGTAGGTGTTTGGGAACATACATAGGGATCTCTCTGACTTAGTAGCAGAGAGAAGGATGTTGTAGTCCAATCAATCATGTTGCTTAACACTTTGCAGTTAACTGCATGTCTCTGTTTTGATTATTTTGGTTTCACCTTAGCTGGAAACACCTCAGTGTAACTAAAAGAAGCCTAACATTAATAGTAAATTTAATGAGGAATATGATCTTGCACTTTCTTTGTTCATTAAAATAGGTAACTGTAGCAAAGAGAAATATTGTTGGAATTAGTTACAGCCAAATACATATTTTAGCTCCTGTACTTGTACATTTTTTTCATTTAGACATTTGAACTTTTTGTTATTTCTAAAACATCCCTAAACTATGCAATTTCGAGTCAATCGTACCCCTGAACTTTTTGTTGTTTTAATTACACCTCTGAACTCATTGTTTTTAACAAATTTTTTGAAGTGTGCAATTAACTCAAAATTGACTTGAAATTGCAATTGACAAATTTGTTGAGAACAATAAATTCATGAATATAATTGAAATAACAAAAATGTTCAGGGGTGCAATTGACTCGAATTTATAAGTTTAGGGGTGTCTTTGAAACAACAAAAAGTTTGAGTGTCTAAATGGGAAAAAAAAAATACAACTACAGGGGTTAAAATATATATTTTGCTAAGTAGTTACTAACTACTAGATGAATCACCAAGGAAAAGAGATTACAAACATAGGGTTTTTGGAATTATTTTTCAAGTCACTCAAACTATAGGCAGCCACGTTTTAAAGCCGTAGGTCTGTTCAACCCTCCCAAGACCATTCTAGCAATCATCTTTGCAATCAGCTTTGGGATTCAATTCCTTTCTGTTGATCGATCTACTATGAATAATTTTTTTTTGAAGCATTATGTCTTTGTCAAAAACAATGAATATAGACACTGATCATACTTTAATTATAGTCATCACTAGTGAGCTTCATGAACTAATAATGACTAGAATCCTGAAGTTTGCTACCACTCTCTGATCATAGACCACATTTGTTATTTATTCACATGGTTTGATGTTTAAAAATTTCATAATGTGTTCTATGAGCCTCTCTTTTGGTTTTGTTTCCTTCTGGTGTCAGTAGTGAATGTGAAAAATATACACTTCCCCTTTCAGGTTCTTCATTTTGTTTACAGTATTTGATGGATTGCCAGTAATGGGGGCAGGTGTGCATCCTTCCTAACTGCCATTGACATCTAATTGATCATCTTGGGACTACTAAGTGCTTCACTGTCCTTGAGCTTTTCTTATGCTTTACCAGGAAATAGATATGTGCATATGCTATTCCAAGTTTCTTTGTACTTAATTAAGCATTAATAGTAATGCACCATTCATGGCACCTTGGGGATTTTTAAACAAACTTTAATCAAGCTCTAAACTAAATCATGAACTTATCATGGAATTTAAAATGTTGAATCACATGAGTAACATCTACGATTATGAAGCATGGTTACATGGACTCCTTGACATGCAATGTACAGGAAAAATTAGAGAGAACATGACAAGGACATGTCAAAAAGTTATGTTTTATATGTGTACATGAAAATATCAAGCATTACCTATTTTTTCATTACAAATATATTTATAAACTTTTATGTTTACTTAGATTGGTAAGAACATGTCAATACATATATTTTATGCGTGTAAATAAAACTATTAATTTATCATATTTTTTCATCACAAGGGTGAGGCTTGGTAGCAATGGTGAGGTTACTTCTTTGTGACTGGCAAGTCACATGGTTGAGTTGTGAAAATAGCCTCCCCTGATCCAGGCAAAGTTGAGAGCCTTGTTTAGTAGGCTCACTCTTTCTATTTTTTTTTTTATTGCAACGTATTTATGTTTTGTTACATCCAAGTGGTAAGTAATTACTTATCACATGTGACATACTAGCAATAATGTGAATGACAATTTTCTATATCTATTTCATAAAAATTTAGTCCTAAACAAATAGAAGGTTTTGGGTTCCAAAAGCCTAATATTGAAAAAGATAAAGGGGATGGAACTAATAGATATAGATTCATGTTATTTTTATGTGAATATTGGTTCCAATCTCTCTCAAACTTGTAATTTGATGCAAACATGTTAAGTGATTGAAGTGTTCTACCAATCCAAGTATTCAAGAACTGCTCTGTTCCATAAGAGATTAAGAAATAATAGGAGATGTTGGACATGCATCTTATTGCGTGTTGGCCTTTTATTAGCTCTCTAACACAATGTGGCACTGTCTTGGAAATATCCTGGCTTTAGAATAGTATCCTGATATGGTCTCTTTTATGGTTAGCATGTAACCTGAGCTATTGCTAGGCCTGATTTTATCAAATTTTATGTGTACTTTTTGGGGATTTTGGATTACAAATTTATTATAAAAGTTTTCAGTCTTTATATTCTTCATATATTTATCTACTTTTCTTCTGTTTTTTTATGGTATTTGATGGATGCTTGTTTATAGATGGTAAGTCAGCTATTTAAGAAATCATTTCAGTTGCTTTTGCTGAGAGGTTGCTAGTTTATATTCATGGGGTATATCATTGGATCCAGAGTGTTTTTTAAAACAAAAGAAACATGAAAAAGAAAAAAAGGAAAAGGGGAAAAATGTTCCTGGTAACTGGAGTTGACTCCTATTGGCTGGCATACTATGTTCTCTTTCTTTGTTTTTACACCTAGTTTTCCGATGTTGATGTGAATGATGGTGGTATGGCCTTCTAATATTTGCTCTTCTGGAGAGTCAGGGTGCCAAGGCAATATTGGCAATTAGCATCTTTAACTTTCACTTTGTTGTTGGGCTTATGTTTGGTTTATCTGCTTGTCAAACCTGAAAGTGTTTTACAACTCAGAGAAACAATACCTGAAATTGTTTTAAGATACCATATTCCTAATAACAGGCAGAGAAAGCTAAGGAGAATGAAGAATTCATGTCGCAGAAATTGAACAACTTCAAGAGAAGGTAATATTTTTTAATTGATTTTTGGTCGTTTATATACATTTTATATTTTGAATAAGTCAGAATGACTTTGTCTATTAAAAAAAGTGTCATGTTTTATTGAGGCTTGCTTATATGGATCCTGATTATATGCTTGGAACTCTAATAGAGATTTGGGAGGAAATTGTGGAAATATCTGTTTCGGTGAATTCATGATCATCTTGTAGCATATGTTTGGTTTTGAGAGGTTTAACTTATATTGAGTGAAGAATTAACTCCTAGCATATAAGTTAGGTGTTCCCCAGAGATGAAGACTGATTACATGTAACTTTCTGCTTGATGTGAATTGTTTTTTTTTTTTTTTTTTTTGAGGGGGGGGGGGGGGGGGAGACTTTCCTAGCAGCAGCTGAATGAATTTAAAAGTTAAATTTCATCCATTTCTGCGGTTGGGTTCACCCTACTCTTGACTGCTTCATTGATATTTTTGGTCATTATCTTCATGCATGTTAGATTTTCTACCTCTTTTCTGGCTGTGTACATACTCTTTTTCCTTTCACCGCTTAAAAGTTTATAATAGGTTAACCTTACTGTTCATGGGTAGCATCCCCTGTTGGCACTCTTTATTAAAATTTGTTCTTACTCATCCAGAAAAGAAAAGGTGGATTCTAGTTAATTATGTTGCATATACGATCAATTTCTTTTCTTTCTCATATTTTCATGAGCTTCCTCCAAATAATTTCATTTGACTTTAGAAGGATTATGTCTGTGACAATAAAAAATAGTTGTGGCTTTCGTAACAGCATTCCATGAAGAAATTTTGTTTATTTGATTTTCATGTCATTTAAGTGGTGGAAAACTTAATAGGTTGTGATGAAATAGGATGTTTGTGATCTTACTCCTGTTCTATGAGATCATTTTATTGGTTGTTCACTGAAGCTGTTTACAGTGCTGTTGCTACATAAGGCTGTTTAGAGTCATTACTACTTTGCAAAATTACTCTTCTTCTATGTCTTTTCTTTTGCTCATTTTTTCCACAATTTTCCAACAATCAAGAGTTGCTATTTTCAAGGAAGTGATTAGTTTTTCATGATCTTAGCATCTTGCTATGCATGTTACTGTCACGACCCTAGGGGTAAATCTGTAAAGGGTTGATAGTTGGTTAGCTGGGGTTAAGAGGTTAGTTAGTTAGGCTAACTGTACAACAGCCCATTCCTTACTGTTACATTAGTTAGGATGTTAGTTAGGCTGCTGTTATACTGATATAGGCTCTATATAAAGAGACATGCTACTGTGAGAATGTATGACTGGAAGAATAATAAGCTCTTTCCTTTCTCTCATTTCTGTCTCTCTCTCCCTCTCATTCTCTATTTCTGCCTCTCTCATTCTATCTGTTCTTTCTCCCTCCCTCATTCTATCTGTTCTCCCTACATTCATTTCTTCTTCCTTGAATTCTGCTAGAATTCCTTCAATTGTCCAGCCCACAACTTGAGGTCTTGACAGTTACTCTTTTTTTTTTTTGCTTGGACATTTTACTTTGTTCGGAATATTTATTCTCTCATGGTATCTTATAGCTGTCCATGGTGAATTGGTTGACAATTGGTGAGCAGTTTTTATCTAAATTATAGGTTTTTCTATAATAGATATTACTGGCTTTTCTCCAACAACAGGATCTTTTCAGCAACATATTTAGGGTGTATATTGTATTCTAAAATCTGTAGTTTTTGGTGGTAAAGCTCATCCATAAAGAACGAAAGAAATGAAATGAAATGAACAAAGATGCTTAATGCCTTCCAGGTTCTATTGTTTAACCTTTTGTATCGTCAATTGTTATGTTTGAACTGGAACTAGCATTTATTTTTTACTCATTGTAATGCAATTGGTGCTGATGGATTTTATTGCTATTTAGTAATGGACACGTGTTGGTTTGGTGTGACAGGGTGGAAGAGCTTACCTCTGATTTTCTTAAAGAAAAGGAACTCACAGCTGAACTGCAGATTGATCTAGAGGAGCAGAAAAAGCAGAATGATACTTTCAAAAAGGTTTATTGAATCAGTTCATCTTGCATAGATTATACTCGCTCTCTTTTGTACCAATATTTGAACCATATTCCTAGTTGCTAGTTTGAGTCTTATTAGATAAAGAATCACTGCAAATTAAATGGAATCAGATTTGCAATTTGACAACAGTTTATGTGATTCGTAGGTAACTAGCTTGACAAATGAAAAAAGATGTTAACCTGTTGCTTCCTTCAACCCTCTTCAGTTGCCCATAACGATGCACATATCCAAAATCCAAAGGAAAAATGAAGAGGAATAGGTACCTGAATTCATTCAAGGACCTTGGTGGCACATCATACCCATCCTTCGACTGTCTTCATTTCTAAATTCCATTTGTCTACACACTCTTTTCCAACTATTCCATCTGGAAACCTCTAAATCAAAGACCACATTATTATCATATTAGAACTTGCTTTATAAAACAGATTGTTCATGTTTGAAGATTTCTTGCTTTAACCTTCGTGTTAATACTTATTTAGCCCTTTTATTCTCTTGGTTTTCCATATTAATGATACTAAGGGGAAGCAGGTGCAGATGTCAACATGCTTGTCCTTGTGAGAAGATAACTTCTATAATGTATATTGTGGTTGCATAACAGATGAAACTGATAACTGACAAAATGTTTGTGATTGTTTAGGGAGAGATAGATTCCCAAAGTAAATGTTTTAATTAAAAAAATTAGAGTAGTTATTTGCAGAAGTGATCAGATGGCATATTTTTGCTTTTATTTCATTTCTTTTAGCTAAAGTGGAATGAATTCGGCAATTTATTTCAACTTTCTTCTCATAATGGACTAAGGCCACTTCCATTAAAGGAATAGATAATAGCATGCATCTTTTGGAGAACATTGAGGGGGAGAAAAAGAAGAAATCCAGGATAGCCAACATGCATGCCACTGATATGAATGGGGAGAGGTTTTTTACTGAATGATCAAATAACTTGAGCTAACGGAGCCTAGATTCGTCTTGTTCAGTCTTTGGCTCATTTTATAATGGAGCTTGGCTCAGTCTCTTTACATTCATGAATGAACTACAAAAACCTTAACCCATCTGATATCCAACTTTTTGCGATCTGCTCAGTCCATTCGCAGCCCAATTGTGATGATATTAATTTACAATTGTGCCTTTTGTGTGACAAGTTGTGAGACCTAACAATCATTTTGATCTGTAGAACTTCTTTTTTCAACTTTCTTCTGTTTGTTCTGATGGATATGATCTCTGTTATGACAGGTTACTGATAAATTTTATGAGATAAGGCAATATTCTCTGAAGGGCTTTTGTGAGGAGAGAAGCTGGGAAGATAAATGTGACTTCCTTCTGAATGATTCAGCAGAAATGTGGAGTTTCAGTAACCATGGGGAAACTTCCACCTCTAAATACATTGTAAGTTCCGACAACTTGCATGTTTAGTCAAATATTCTCTCGAAATCTGCAAGTGGATTGGATTATATGCTCTTGGTGGGTTGGTACACTTCATATCATATTAGTAGACATACACTTGAATCTTCTTGCTTTGATGGAAGCTATTAAGCTACTGCTGCATGTAGTCTTAGAATTGGGGGTGTAAACGAGTCGAGCCAAACTTAGCTCTACTCTGTCTCAACTCGTTTACTTATGAAGGCATTCAAGCTCTGCTCATCTATTAACCGGGCTCTATAAGGAATGTTTGAACTTGGTTTGTGAACAGTTTTTCATGTTTGGGCTTGTTTGGCTCAGTTAAGCTAAATGAGCTGAATTCGAGCTTGTCATCAAGCTTGTTCATGAACAAGTTATTGAGCTTCTTCTTGAACAAAAATACAATCATTTATAGATGAGCTATTTTTTAATGAATAGTTCATGCAGTTATATTATTTAACAAAATCATAGATTTCAAAGCAAGAAAAAAACAAAATAATCCCCCAAACATCTTAGATATACATATATATATATACACTTATTAAATGAACAAACAACCAAGCTTTTAATGAATTTTAAATGAATTATAAAGGAGCTTGTTCATAAACATAAACAAGCTGAATAGGCTTCTGTTTGAGCTGGATTCGTTTTTCAAACGAGCTCTAAATTTTTGTTGGAATTTGTTTACTTAATAAGTGAACATAAACGAGCTCAAATCAAGCTCATTCACAAACTGTTCACCAAACATATTAATTCGTTTACACCTCTACTTTGTCAAATTGAAATGTGCTTTGATGTTAATCTGTCATAAGCCTGCAGTACTTGTAGGTAGGTATGTGATATATGTATTCCCTTTTTGATGAGTATCTAAATTTGCTTTGAACTGTAGAATGTTCACTGGATGCGGAAATTGATTTAAGCCTTAGAAAGATGGACTAGTTTCATATGCCTAAGGTCTACTTGGTACCATGGAGAATTGCTATGTTTCTGCCGCTAGGTTTTCATATCTTGTATAATACAACATCCTAGTTATCTTAGTAGTTATGACAACTTGGTAAAATCATATTCATAAAAGTTAAACAGTAATTGCATTATTTATTTACTGATACTTCTTAGAAGCTTTCTTTTTTGCATGAATAACTTTTTTGTTCAGACAGAATGCTTTAGAAGAAGAAGTGGAGACATTGAGAAAATCTGTGGATAGTCTTCAAAACAAGCTTTCTGTGGTAATTAGATCTAGATTCTGGGGCCATATAATTCTTTATTAAGTAGCATGTTAAGTTTCTACTGCTTATTCATTAACAGTGACAGTTTCTTTTTGGGGCATAGGGATTGGAAATTGAAAATCATTTAAAGAAGAAAGTCCGTGATTTGGAAAAGAAGAATGTAAGACCTTGATTAAGCTTCAACAGTTGAGATACAAGCTGCTTCTCGTTTGCATATTCTTGATTATTTTGACCTAAATGCAGACTGTTTCTGAGAAAAAGATCAAGAAGGGGATATCAGGGTTACTTCATTACCATTCTCAGCACAAGGCTGAAGTCATGGGTTTACTTGATGAGGGATATTCCCATATCAAATCAATTATTCATGCTGTAGAAGAAAAGATGAGGCAACTTGATGCAAGCAAACAGTCAAATTGGGATTCTCCTCATAAAGATGTAACAGTAGAAGAAAATGGCTGCCGAGATGTGCACCTAAATAATGCTGCTGGACCAAACTTGACCAATAAGGTTTGTTCTTGTTTGCTTATGCTACAATTACTGCAGGTAATCCCCCATGTGTGAGTGTGCTTGCTCGTGTGTGTGTGTTATTACTGTAACTCGACAATAAAGGTAATATGTGCAATGTGTATCTCAGTTTGTTCTGTATTCCATTGGTGAGAAAGCTTATGAATGTTCTGTGAAAGGAAGATCACTTCTACTCTTGATGATTATGGGTTATTTCTTGACAGAAGGCTTGTGATTCTTCTTGACAGTAAGGAGGGGGAAACCTTATTAATGGTGGCTCTGCCAAATAGCTAGTTGAAATGGATATCTCTTGATGATTGTTGCACTTGATTCTTCTCCTGGGGCCACTTTCTTTTTATTTATTTTATTATTTTTTTGGGGAGGGGGGGGGGGGGGGGGGGGAACCTTTCGGGGTTGATCAGGCCACTCAATTCTTCTTTTGAGGAAGGGAGATTACCTTTAATGCTGGTAGGGTTTAGGATCCCTGCTCCAATAGTTGGTTCAAATTACCATGCATAATGATTGTTGTTGAGAGGGAGAGAGGCTGGTAGAAAACCCACCTTAATGGCTGCTCTAAGAAAATAGGTGGTTGGTGTGAAATATCTTGGCAACTGTTACACTACAACCTAGACAATATGCATTTATCCCAATATACAGGCTTCAAGGTTTGATTATGCCAAAGAATATCATGGCAAGGAAAAGGTGTCATCCAAACTCTTGCTAGTATATTAGCCAATTTGGATAATGTTGCATGCCAGAAGGGATACTCTTCTCACCATACTGGTGTTTCAGTTTTATTAATGTGGGTAGGTAGTATGATTTGACTTAATCAAGCAATCTCTTTTTGTTGATCTGATTTAGTACTACAGAACTATGAAATGCTATCAGCTAATTCCAACATTTATGTTAATTTTATCTTAGTCCATGCCCATATCATATAAATTAAACCGATTTGCACATGCTCAGTGGGGCAGTAGTTCTATTTAATAGGTCATTTTGTGTGGTTGAGAGGGTGCTGCAAATTCAAATTTTTTATAGTGCTTCTGCAAGAAAGTAAATTTGCATAAAATAAATGGAGTTAGAAGGAAGGAGATGAATGTAGCAATAAGAGAGTGAGAGAACAGGCAGAAACATGGACTCCTGCTGATGAAGTAACTTGGCACAGATCATGTACTAGAAGATAAGAAATAGACTTAATATATGTTGTCTAATTGGGGAATGAAATTTAACAGAATGCTTGGAGCTTAGCATGTCAGAATATAAGATAAGAAATACTCTGTACATAGTATAATTGGGGAACGAAATCCAACATAATGATTGGAGATAAGCACTTTGTTTCTGACTTTGGTTGGGTCAGAATCCCCCCTGCTAGGCATGTTGAATTTCAGAGACGGTATAATGTGATGAGGAAAATAGCTCCTAGAGTGGCCTCCACACTGTGTCACAAAAAGCATGCCAAAAAAATTCCATCCCCACAAGTGCTTGTATTTTCTCATCAATTTACTGCAGACTTGGATCAGAATCTTGAAATGAACATAAAAGACATTCTACTTTTGCCAGGATTGATTGATTGGATAATTCTGTACTATTTATATGCTTAGCCATGACATGATCTTTTAAATCTTTACCAAGGAAACCTGAAATAGCAACATCCCCTCCGTGGCGGACTGTTGTTTTTCCTCCTGTGTGTTTTTATTCTTTTTAGTATTTAGTGATTCTTTAGACTGTATCAACTTTGGGGAGTACATCTATGATAACTGAAGGTGGAGGACAACAAAAGTTTTCTTCAAACTTTTTACTGTTCCTTTATCATAAATACTGTAATTAATTTGATTAGGAATTAAAGGTAAAGTAAAAGATAATATCTTTCTTCCTTGCACATGATCATCCATTTTTAACTCTCAGACCTGATTTCTTTTCCTATAATGGAGACAATACTTGAGTTGACAGTGGACCACGGCCAATTTACAAGTTTCCTTTTCACTATCCAATTTGTTATCTTCAATATTGATTTTATTTTATTTGTGCAGTGGAGCAGCCCTGATTTATCAAATTCTATGACTGCTGATCTAATTGATGCCTCTCAAGCTCTTGCACAGGCATTAAAAGAGAAGGTTTTATTTACATTATCCCATTATTCATGTTCGCATTTTTGGTTTACTTGGCTTCTGTTTTATTTCTCATCTACTTTTCTTTTGATTGCTATTCTGCAAAGAGTGCATATTTGCCCTATTGCTGTATTAAATCGTTTGTTTCATTGCTCATTTTTTTCATATTCTTCAGGTTGCTGCTTTATTACTTTTATCCCAGCAGGAAGAAAGGCATTTACTGGAGAGAGGTGTAAATGCAGCTCTTCAAAAAAAATTGGAGGAACTTCAGAGAAACTTATTACAAGTAATTCTTGAAAATGCTCTCTGGCTTCCCCTTACATTCAAAATGTTGAATTCTCAACCACCATTTGATCTAAAACTTAAGCTGTTGGATAGAGGGTTAACTTTATTTTTCTAGCTGTTATTTTTACTCTCAACACATCCCCTTACGTGTGGTCAGGCTTCACTAATAACTAGTCCAACAACGTACAACAATTTAAATATTGGGTTGGTGGTGAGGTTTGAAATCAAGACTTATGAGTGCTTTGAAATTATGTTGAATTGTTAACTACCATCTGATCTAAAAACTTAAGTTGTTAAATAGGGTTAATTTTATCGTTTTAAACTATTTATTTACTCTCAATAAAAAGATTAGTAGAATAAATTCTTTTCAAGCCCACTACTCTTGAAAAATCCCAATAAGGCTTGCATATATTTTTGGGTGTTCATGGTAGAGAAGTAACTTGGGTTTCCTAATGCATGCTTATACTATCCTATTGTTCCAATGTTTTCACTTATCTTCATTTATTCAAAATTTTCAATTAGTCATATAATTCCAAAAGGATCAATCATCCAAAAAGTTATACCAAAAAAAAATCAGCTCAAAAACCTTGAATCAATAATCCAAAAGATGGAGAGATTAATGAGGATGTTATCCATAAAATGGGGGTAAGATGGAAAAGTGCATCAGGTATTCTATGTGATGTAAGATTTTGTTAAAGCTAAAAAGAAATGTTATAAAATAACTATAGACCAATTTTGTTGTGTGGCATAGAATGTTGGGATAGTAAAGCACCAACATATGCAAAATATAAGCGTGATGGAGAGGAGGATGTTAAGATGGATGTGTTGCCTACAAGAGAAAAGAGAACTAAAAATAACGTTATTTGAAATGGGATTGGGATGGCTCCTATTGAAGATAAAATGCATAAGACAAATTAAAATGGTTTGTTCTTGTGAGAAGAATGGATGGAATGGAACAAATATCTAGCAAAAGAGGTAAAGGGGAAGACCAAGAAAACTTGTTGGGAGACACATAAACTTAGGTATGACATATACTGTTATAATTGGGAGCACTGTCGGTCCAATAAATCACCCAATAAACCAACAAATATGATCACTCTTTCTCACTCTTGTCATGACCCTAAGGATTTCTTAAGGATAGATTAGTAAATATAATGGTACGAGTTTACATTTCCATCGTATTTTATGTTATAGGGCTTTGTCTTTAGCTACTAGGCAGTTGGGTTGTTTGTTATATTGCACATGGGTGCAAGTGGGAAGCTATTAGGCTATATATAAGCCACAGGTGAGGATGGAAGATTTTATGCTTGAATTGATATGGAATCTCTCATTTTTCTCTCTAGAATTCTCTCCCATTCTCCCTCTCGTTCCCTTCTACAATTCTCCCTCGTTTCCCTCTAATTTCTTCTCCAATTTTTGTCCCATTTCCCTCTCTAATCATTATGTTCTCAATTTTATTCAATCGGTTCCTTTCGATTGCCAATCCAATCCTATTATGAACCCTAGGTTCATGACAACTCTCTCACTGATTCAACAAAAGAACATAAACGGAAATTTAAAGAATTGACAAAGATAAAGATAGAGCAATCAAACCACACAAGTGCACTGAGAATTATCCTGGTTCAAACTGGTTTGTACCAGTCCTACATCTAGTCTTTCGAGAGAGCAATCCACTATGATCTTGATGAAGAACAGTATAATCAATTCACTTGCACACCCCCACAACAACCCTCACTGGATCACTCGAGAACCCTCACTACAGATTACAAAGATCTCTCTCAACCTTTTCTCTAACAGTACAGCTCTCAATACTCAATGAGAATGATCAGAATTTCAGGGCTTTGACAGACTGCCCCTTACCTCTTATTTTTAGACATAATAGGCGTGAGTTACAAGAGAGGGAATACTCGAAATACCCTATCTACCCCTCACTTAAAAATTACATGCAATTAGCCTTTTATTTCCTAATTTGCCACTACCGAATATTAATCTAACATGACCGAGTTCTTCTAGATTCTTCAGCCACTCAATGCAAAAATCGAATAACAATTCTCCACCATTTTGCTTTGAGTTTTTGCCTAAAACTTGCCTTCATCAAGCTGCTCATCATCTGGATCTGCATAAGACCTGATCATTTACATAGAATAAGTTGCAAGAGTCTTAGACAATGGTGTAATTTAGCCATAGGTACTATCTTAGTGAATATATCGGTTGCATTATCCTCACCAGCCGCTTTTATTAGGTCTACTTCCTTTCTCTCAAGTATCTCCCTAATAAAATAGTACCTTATATCAATATGCTTAGTTCTCATGGTGAGCTTGATTCTTAGCTAAATGAATAGCACTTTGACTATCACACATTATAGTAGCCTTAGTATTTTACCCTAGGAGTTCACCTACTATACCTTTCAACCACAAGACTTCTTTTATAGCTTCAGTAATAGCTATATACTCAGCCTCAGTGATAGAGAGAGTTATTACAGATTGTAAATTGGTTTTCCAGCTAATGGTTGAATTCTATAGCTTAAACATATATCCAGTAGAGGATCTCCTCTTATCTATATCCGTTGTATAATCAACATCAGTGAATGTTAGAATATGAGGCTCTACATCTAAACTAGATCCACCATAAACTAGAGCCATATTGATTGTTCCTTTTAAGTACCTAAATATCCACTTAACGGTAGTTCAATGATCTTTTCTTAGATTAGCCATAAACCTGCTAGCCACACTCATAATATGGGGTAGATTTGACCTTGTACACACCATACAGTACATAAGACTACCTACAACACTAGAGTAGGAAATTTTCTTCATCTCTTTCATGCTCTCTTCATCACTCGGTGATTGAATGTGGGACAACTTAAAATGTTGAGCAAAGGGAATATTGACTTCCTTTGTCTCAAGCATGTGAAACTTCCTAATGAGCTCCTCAAGATAGGACTTTTGAGAAAGCTGGACCTTCGTAAGCTATATATTCCTTGATATTTCATTACCTAACATCTTCCTAGCATCTCCTAATTCCTTTATTTCAAAGATTGAATTTAATTTCAGTTTTAAACTTTGGATTTCTACGTGTGATTGGCTAGCAATCAACATGTCATCCACACAAAGAAGGAGATATATGGAAGTCTTAGAAGAAACATGCCTAAAATAAACACGGCTATCAAAGTTACTCCTCTTGAACCCTTGAGTCAACATGAATGTGTCAAATTTTTTGTACCACTGTCTATGGGATTGCTTAAGTCCATGCAAGGACTTTTTCAACAAGAAAATTTGTTTCTCCTTTCCCATAACTTCAAATCCTCTTGGGTGATCCATTAGAATATCTTTTTCTTCTAATTGGCCATGGAGGAAAGCAGTGGTCACATCCATCTGCTCTAGGATAAGATCTAAATAGGCACTCATAGCAAGTAAAATCCTTATAGAAGTGTGTCTTACCACAGGGGAGAACACTTCATTAAAATCCACTCTTTCCACTTGGGTGAATCCTCTTGTTACTAACCTAGCCTTGTACCTAGGTTTTGTTTCATTTCCTGCTCCTTCCTTGATCTTATACAACCATTTGCAACCTACCACCCTTTTACCTAAGGGTTTATCGACAAGGGTCCAATTTTTTATTCTTCCTTAGAGATTCCATTTTAGATTCCATGGCTGCAAGCCATTTCTTTGAATCTGTGGATCTCACAGCCTCTTCATAAGAAAGAGGCTCATCCCCAGCTACCTCTAATGCACTTGAAAGTGCATATGCCACTAAGTCTGAGTATCCAAACCTTGATGGAGGTCTTACTACTCTCCTTTGCCTATCTCTAGCTACATTATACCTATTTAAACTAGGGCTGCTGTCTGAACTTGAAGAACCAGCACTATCAGTGTGCTGGTTTCCATCATAACTTGAGGAATCATCAATGTCTGATTGCTGAAAGTGATCTAAACTAGAGGACCTTATACCAGCACTATGCTGGCCAGCTGCTAAGTCCATAGGACTGTCATAAGGAGCAGCATCCATGTCTCTGCTGTCACTTGCAGCATCATAACTGCTGCTGGCTGTATCATGACTGCCACTTGTTGCCTCATAACCAACTCTTACAGCATCATGACTGCCACTTGTAACATTATAATCAAGCTGTTTCTGAACAGCTTCTTTTGCCTTTCCCTGCTCATCCTCTATCAGATCATTTTCCAAGAAAGAGTTTTCTTTAAAGACTACATCCCTACTAATGATAGTCTTTGGCATATCTTCTTCCAAACACCAAAGTTTGTATCCCTATAGGATAACCTATAAATAGGCAACGTTTGGCCCTAGGTTCTAACTTGCCTTGCTTTACATGAGCATAAGCAATACATCCAAACGCCTTTATGTGCTCAAGGCTTGGCTTATTACCTTAACACATCCCATATGGTGTTTTACAACCTATAGCTGCCGAGGGGGACCTATTAACCAAATATGCAGCTGTAGTTATAGTTTCTCCCCAAAAAGATTTAGATAACCTTGCATGTATCAACATGCATCTCACCCTCTCTAAGAGGGTTCTATTCATCCTCTCGGCCAAGCCATTTTGCCTAGGATTTTTGGGGATTGTTAGGTGTCTCACTATGCCATTTTCACTACACATATGGGAGGAGTCTTTATTACAATATTCAAGTCCATTATCTGTCCTAATTATTTTTATTTTCTTGCCCATTTGATTTTCTATCATGATTTTCCAAGTTTTAAATACTTCAAAAGTTTAATCTTTTGATTTTAAAACAAAAACCCAAACCATCCAAGAGAAATCATCTATTATGGATAAGAAATATCTTGCCCCTCCATGTGTCAAGGATTGACTAGGGCCCCATAAATCCGAATGGATATAATCTAATGGGGCTTGAGATGAGTGGGTGGCTTTCTTAGGGAATTTGACTTTTATAGACTTTCCTAGAATGCAGGTTTCACACTTGTCTAATGCTGTAAATTTTTCAGCACTTAAAATTCCTTGATTAGACAACTCCTTAAGGCCTTGATCACTTATATGGGCCATCCTAAAGTGCCATAAGCTAGACTGATCACTACAGTTGGCTTCTCCTAAGGCTGCATCACCACTTAAGTGGATGCCTGCAGCACATAAATGCCATTCTTAAGGACAGCCTTCATACAGACTAGGGACCCTCTCAATACCTTAAGCATTCCACTATCTCCCTTATAGGAGTAGCCATTTTTATCTAATTCTCCAAGTGATATTAAGTTCCTTTTTAAATCAGGAACATACCTAACATTAGTTAAAATTTTAACTAATCCATCATGCATCCTAAGTCTAATATTTCCAATTCCCACTATTCCACACTCATGGTTGTTTCCGAAAAGGACTCTTACCTCCACCAATTTCCTTATAGTCTAGCAACCATTCTTTGTGAGGAGTCATATGAAATGAACACCCCGAATCAAGCACCCACACATCCTTTTCATCCTTACTGGACACTACTAGTGCATCAACACTATCATAGTCACAAATGGAGTTTGAAAATTCTGGACTGGACTTATCATGGTACTCTTTCTTTCTCTTAGGACAATGCTTCTTTATATGCCCTTCCTCATGGCAATGGAAGCACTTAATCACTTTCTTGCCACTTCTAGACTTTGACTGAGACCTATTTTTCTGTCTAGAGTCTTTCTTTTCGGTCCTAAATTTTATTGCTAGTACATCATCAACAGTCTTTTTAGCATCTGCTTTCTGTTGTAATTCCTTAGAATTCAAAGCTCCTATAACATCATCTAGAGCCAATTTGTCTCTACCATGCTTCAAGATGTCAACAAAAGTCTCATATGATTTTGGTAGTGAGTGCAGTAAGACTAATGCCTTATCCTCATCATCATACTTAATATCAATATTTTCAAGATCTAAATATAATTTATTAAAACTATCAATGTGATCTTGTAACTTTTGACTCTCAACCATCTTGAATGTTTAACTTTGTTTTCAAATATAATCGGGTAGAAAGAGTTTTAGTCATATAGAGTGTCTCTGGCCTATTCCAAAGGTCTTCTGCGGTTGTCATTTTGACACCTCCCGCAATACTTTGTCTTCAAGGCTAAGAATTAAAGTGTTAAATGCTTTCTTGTTGATTTCCTTTTTCCTTTCACAAATTTCTCTTTTCTATTCTTCAGAGAGAGACTCAAGTATTTTCTTTTCTACCTCTAAGGCTTCGTCCAGACCTAGGTTTCCCAAGAAAGCCCTCATCTTCATCTTCCATAGGCCAAAATCGTTCTGGCCATCGAATTTCTCAACATCATACTGTGCAGCAGAGGCTGTAGAAGCTATTCCTGCGAGTATGTGTTCAATTCTAATGAATCTTAAAGGTTCTTGATGAGAGACCTGGCTCTGATACCAATTTGTTATAATTGGGAGCACTATCGGTCCAATAAATCATCCAATAAACCAACAAATATGATCACTTTTTCTCACTCTCTCACCGATTCAACAAAAGAACACAAACAGAAATTTAAATAATTGACAAAGATAAAGATAGAGCAATCAAACCACATGAGTACACCGAGAATTATCCTAGTTCGAACTGGTTTGCACTAGTCCTACATCCAACCTAATGAGAGAGCAATCCACTATGATCTTGATGAAAAACAATACAATCAATTCACTCGCACACCCCCACAACCCTCACTGAAACACTTGAGAACCCTCACTGCAGATTACAAAGATCTCTCTCAATCTTTTCTCTAACAATACAACTCTCAATAATGAATGAGAATGATCAGATTTCTAGGGCTTCGACAGACTGCCTCTCGCCTCTTATATATAGACATAATAGGCGTGAGTTACAAGAGAGGGAATACTCGGAATACCCTATCTACCCCTCACTTAAAAATTAGATGCAATTAGCCTCTTATTTCCTAATTTTCCACTGCCGAAAATTAATCTAACATGACCGAGTTCTTCTAGATTCTTCAGCCACTCAATGCAAAACTCGAATAACATATATGTTATAAAGGCCTTACTAAAGATAAAATTACATGGGGAAATGACTTGTGAGTTTAAATTCATGAACCAACCCCACATGGTGGGAAAAGGCTTAATATGCTATTGTTGTAGTCATACAACTCCTTGTGATATGAAAAATTGCTCATCTTAGGTACCTTATTCCTTTTCCCTATGCAGTCCTTTAAATTAAGTGTTGTTTCCAAATCAATTTCCTTGTTGGTCCTAACTGACTGAATACACAATAAAGTCATGTTAAAAATACAGTAGGACAAAGTATCAGTTGCATGCAATAATAGTAACCTATTCAAGTAATTTGTAGAGTGAATATTGCATGTTTCTAGAATACATAGAACTATTGCACAACCTTATCATTTGAAGTGCTGAAATTTTGTTAATAATGTCCCCCCCGCGTGGGGTCCCCCCAGGGTTAAAAATGGTGAGGACTCTTCTCCCTCCCCCCTTATAAAACCATGAAGAGACTCTTTTATGATTTTCAGGAAAGTTATTTGTATTTTCTGCATGATATATGGTTTTATCTTGGAGGATTTTTTGGAAGTAAAAGTGTCAAGAAAAGAAGAAAAACCTGACTTATATTAAGATGCAGCCCAAGCTGTAAATTTATATAGCATAGGCACAGCCTGCCTTATGCAGATTTAGGAAACTACACAACCTACCTTATGCAGATTTAGGGAACTACCAAATCTAGGAAATAAAAATATCAAATCTAGAAAGAAATAAAAGGAAGGCTACAACAACCGAATATAGAAAGAAATATACAAAAAAGATACAAGACATAATATACAATCAAATCACTTAAATAAGGAAAGCAAAGTAATTAAATAAATCTCCCATGGACTCTTGTGGATATAAAACAATATGAATCAGCCCCATAAGGAATATGAATCAGCCACATCTTCTAACACTCCCCCTCAAGATGGAGTGTGGATGTCATACATTCTCATCTTGTATAGAAGCTTGTGAAATATGCTACCCAAAACCCCTTTAGTAAATAGATTAGGAAGTTGTTCGCCGGTAGGAACAAATGGAGTACAAATCAAGCCACCTTCAAGTTGTGCTTTAATGAAATGTCGATCAACTTCAATATGTTTAGTCCTATCATGTTGGACGGGGTTATGGGCAATATTGATAGCAGACTTGTTGTCACAATATAACCACATAGAAGCTGTCCAACGGATCTGTAAATCTGCCAAGATTATTTTGAGCCACAACAACTCACAAATCCCCAAAGCCATAGATCTAAATTCAGCCTCCGCACTAGATCTAGCCACCACATTTTGCTTCTTACTTCTCCATGTGATAAGAATAACTCGAGGTTGACCGTCTATCAACAAGGGATCTAGCATAATCTGCATCAGTGTCTGTTTCCACAGACATGTGACCACCTTTTTTAAATAAAATGCCTTTACCGGGACTGCCTTTAAGATAATAAAGAATATGATGTATAGCCTTAAGATGACTTTCTTTGGGGTTATGCATAAATTGACTAGCTACGCCCACGGCATAGGCAATGTCTGGCCTTGTATGAGAAAGATATATGAGCCTCCCCACTAATCGTTGGTAGGATGCTCGATCAACAGGCCCTTCTTCAAGGTCAGCACCAATACGATGATTTTGTTCAATTGGAGTATCAATTACTCTGCAGCCCAACATACCAGTTTCCTGTAAAAGATCCAGCACATATTTTTGTTGTGAAATAAAGATACCCTCCTTAGATCGAGCCACCTCAATACCCAAAAAATATTTTAGATTGCCCAGCTCTTTTATTTCAAACTCGTGAATCAAACATCTTTTCAAGGCATCAATATCGTCTTTATCATCTCCTGTCACAATGATATCATTAACATATACTAATAGAGCAGTGAGTTTACCCGTTTTAGAATGATGAATAAAAAGAGTATGATCTCCTTGACTTTGTTTATAACCCAAACCAAGCATCACCTTTGTAAACCTCCCAAACCAAGCCCTGGGAGACTGTTTCAGCCCATATAGGGCTTTCTTCAATCGGCATACAACATTTTCTCCATGATTAGTCAATCCGAACCCAGGAGGAATTTCCATATAAATTTCTTCTTCTAAATCCCCATGTAAAAAAGCATTTTTAACATCAAATTGATACAATGGCCAGTCTAACATAGCTGCTAAAGACAACAAAATTCTGACAGTATTCATTTTTGCGACAGGAGCAAACGTCTCAATGTAGTCCACACTATATGTTTGTGTATAACCCTTGGCCACTAATCTAGCTTTGTACCTTTCAAGAGAGCCATCTGATGTATATTTCACTAGAAATACCCATCTACATCCAACAATTTTCTTTCCTTTAGGTAGCTGGACCAAATCCCAGGTTTGATTCTTTTCAAGTGCAGTCATCTCCACCTTCATGGCCTCCTTCCAATTATCATTACTTAAAGCTTCAGATAGATTCTTTGGGATAGGGATGGAATTAAGGTTGGTCAAGAAAGCCTTGTGTGTCGGAGACAATTTAGAATAACTGAGGAATAGATGTAGGGGATGGTGAGTGCAGGCTCGGGTTCCTTTTCTTAAGGCAATTGGGATGTCTAGGTCATCCAAAAGTGGGTTAGATGGCTGAGTGTTGCTTGAAATAGGTTTTGGTATGGCAGTAGAGACTGTAGGTTGAAGTAAATTAGGACTCTTGGGTGAATTAGGTTGAGGGTTGCACTGATTTACACAAGGATTAGATGATTCAGCATGCTTAGAGATAAAATCGGGACCTTTTCTCCTTGAATAGACTTGCAGTGGGTGAGAAGAAGAGTGAACATTCTCTCTTGGAACTAGATTTAAGAAATCTTGAGGATGATTTGAAGGAGAAGAAGAAATTGGAAAATTTGAGAAATAGAATTCCCTTGACTGTTCATCCAATGAATTGGTCTCCCCCTTAATATCAGTCATATCAAAATATGATTGGTCCTCCACAAAGCTTACATCAGCCGAAACAAACAGTTTCTTGGATGGAGGATGGAAACACTTATAACCTTTTTGAGTGGAGGAATATCCAACAAAGACACACTTAAGGGTTCTAGGATCCAATTTCCCTCTATGAGGAGAATGATTATGAACAAAAACCAAACAACCAAACACCCTTGGGCAAAGATTTGTTGGAATAAATTCTGGGAATGCCTTAGCAAGAAGCTGAAGAGGACTTTGGAGGTCAAGATTCCTAGAAGGAAGCCTATTGGTGAGATATGTAGTTGTCAAGACAGCTTCTCCCCAATAGCGTTTAGGCACATTATTGTGGAATAACAAAGATCTTGTAACTACCAACAAATGACCATTCTTCCTCTCAGCTACTCCATTTTGCTAAGGGGTATAAACACAAGAAGACTCATGAATTATGCCCATCTCTTGAAAGAAAAGAGATAGAGTTTGGTTGAAAAATCTTTAGCATTGTCAGTTCTCATTCTTTTAATTCCAATACCAAATTGATTCTTAATCATGGTATAGAAATTAGGAAATATGGTGCATACTTCTGATATGTTCTTTAGAAGATACAACCACACAACCCGGGTACAATCATCCACAAACAACACAAACCATCGAGCACCTGAAATACTAGGAATAGAAGAAGGACCCCAAATGTCACTGTGAATTAAGTTGAAAGGAAGAGCACATCGAGTATTATTAAGAGGAAATGAAACTCTTTTATGCTTAGCAAATTGACAAACATCACAATGTAAATCACTATTATCTAATCCCTTGAACAAAGAGGGATACATAGACCGAAGAACTACAAAAGATGGATGTCCTAGGCGAAAATGATGAAGCCATAAAACATCCTTATTGGATTTAGCTAAAAAAGATATAGGAGAAAAATGTTTTCTATCAGTCAGCCCACTAGACTCTTCAAGGTAGTACATCCCCTCTTTCACCTTAGCATGCCCAGTCTTCTTCCTCGTGTCCTTTTCCTTGAAATTCACATAAATTTGGATAGAAGATGACACGACAATTAGTGTCTTGGGTCAATTTTTTAATAGAGATGAGATTGGTGTAGAGTTTTGGGACATGGAGAACATCTTTCAGAATTAGGTAATTGTTAACAAGGATATCCCCTATTCCAGCAACAGTAGTTAGAGATCCATCAGCCAACACAATCTTTTTAGTATTGGGGCATGGTTTGTAGTTTAGAAATTTGTGTGAAGAATGGGTCATGTGGTCGGTTGCACCAGAATCAAGTACCCAGTGTGATTTAAAACTTAAATCTAAAGCATTTAAGCAACAAGAATTGAAAGTAATACCCGTGAAGACAAGATTTGAAGCACTAACACCTTGCTCTTTTTCAAGAGACCCCAATAGGTTCCTTAACTTTTCAATCTCCTCCTGTTTGAGCCCCATCAATCCTATTTCTTTGCCTTTTGTATGCTCTTGGTCACTGTAGTTGGTCATATGAGATGGCTGTTGACCATTGGCAGTGTAGGCCTGAACCTTAGCCTTAAGTTGTTGTCCTCCTTTTGTTGGCTTCCCATGAAGCTTCCAACATTTATCAACTGTATGCCTTGGCTTCTTACAGAAAGTGCACCACAAACTATCTTTGTTTGTGGTCCAACTTGTATCCATGAATCTTTTATCTTCTTTAGTCCCTCTTTCACGTCCAGCTCCTTTTAGAGTCAATAGAGCTGAATTCTCCAAGTGACCATGCTCCAACATAGCTCCTCTTCGACCTTCTTCTGCACGTACTATAGAAATTACTTCATTTAAGGAGGGTAGATCAGGCTTACCAAGAATCTGAATTCTAACAGCATCATATTCTAAATTTAGTCCAGCCAAGAAATCATATATTCGCTCCTTCTCTACAAATTTCTTTTGGACTGCTGCATCTTCACTGCATTTCATTTGGATGCACTGATAGTGATCCAATTCTTGCCACAATGTCTGCAACAAGTTGGAATATTCGGTGATAGACCGATTCCCTTGCTTGGTTGTTGTTGCCTTGGTCCTAAGTTCATAAATCTGAGCGGCATCACGTACCTTCGAATAGGTAATCTTCACCGCCTCCCATATCTTTCTTGCTGTTGTTAAGAATATAACGGTATCACTAATCTCCGGATTCATGGAGTTCTATAGCCAAGACATGACTAATGAATCTTCTTCATCCCATGCACCATACATAGTATCATTCTTCTGCGGTCCAAATCCCTCCAAATGACTCAATTTTCCCTTGCCTTTCAAGAAAGTCTTGATAAGTTGGGACCACTTGAGGTAGTTCTTGCCATTCAACCTATAGGCTGCTTGGACAATCGGAAGTTCTCCTCCAATACTATGGGCCTGTTTGTTGCAGCTTAAAAGCTGCAACTTTTAGCTTCTAGCTTCAAAAAAATGGGTATGTAGTGTTTATTTTAGCTTTTAGAATTCTAGCTTATAGCTTCTACTAGCTTTTAGAAGGGGTAGAAGTTGGCTTTTTCAAAGCTGGGGTACCCCAGCTTCTACAACTTCTGATTCAACAGTTACATTTTTTTGACAATTTTGCTCCTGTTTTTAACAAAGAATTACTCTTCTGTCCACACAATCAAGGGTCTCTCTTCTCCACCGCCATCTCCATTTTCAAATCTCTTCTTCTCACTCGCCATCTCCCTTTCTCTCTATACACTAATTAATTTTTTTATAACACTTGAAACTTATACATATACACTAATTAATTTTTAAATTATCATTCTATAACTATTAAGGGTATTATGGACAATTATACAAAAATAAGTTATTTTACAGCTTATGGTATCAAACACCACAACTGTTTAACTACAACTTTTGAGAAGTTGTAACAAATAAGTTCACAACTTATTCTAAGTTTTAGAAGCTATAATCTAAGAAGTTAGAAGCTATAATTTCTTTAATTAAGCTGCAACAAACGGGGCCTATGACTGATTGAAAGTTCCCTCCCAGTGCTTTGACTAGAACTTTCTGTAACATCAGTCATGCCTACTGATTTTTCAGTTTTGGCCGCCATGCTTTACAATCTTGACAGGCCTAGGATTAATCCTAAGGCTCTGATATCATGTCAAGAAAAGAAGAAAAACTTGACTTATATTTAGATGCAGCACAAGCTGTAAATTTATACAGCATAGGCACAACCTGCCTTATGCAGATTTAGGAAACTACACAGCCTACCTTATGCAGATTTAGGGAACTACCAAATCTAGGAAATACCAAATCTAGAAAGAAATAAAAGGAAGGCTACAACAACCGAATATAGAAAGAAATATACAAAAAAGATATAAGACATAATATACAATCAAATCACTTAAATAAGGAAAGCAAAGTAATTAAATAAATCTCCCATGGACTCTTGTGGATATGAAACAATATGAATCAGCCCCTTAAGGAATATAAATCGGCCACATCTTCTAACAAAAAGCCCCACCACTTCCACCTGTTAAGGGTAGTTCTTGATGTATATGAATAAAAGAGGAAGAAGAGAGAAGAAGATGAGGTTGTTAGTTGTTAGTGGTAAGGCAGTTTATTTCTAGCCTATGTGGCAAGTTAGTCACAAAAAGAGGTAGATGTAGACCCAAGAAGACTTTGGGAGAGACATTAAAATTTGATATGAAATATATGGATCTAAATGAGGATATGACAAAAGACAGAAATACATGGAAGTCTAGAATTCATGTAGCCGACCCCACATAGTGGGATAAAGGCTGGATATGTTGTTGTTGTTGTTGTGGCAAGTTAGTTTGCTCCATTTCAAACAGAAAGCAGTTCACTGCACTGTTTGTTACTGGCAGCGGGCATGGAGGTTAGTCTGTTAGAGAATCAGCTGGGTAGTATATAAGTTCACTGATCTCATTGTATTTTCATGTTTTTAATTCAGTCCAGATTTTTTATTCTCTCTTCGGTCTTCTGTCAGTTTTTTCTTTTTCATTCTGCATTTACAGCTCTTGGCCCAACCCCCATCCCAGAAAAATAAAAAAGAAAAGAAAAGTGGCTTCCATAGAATCGACAGCCTTTTTTAGTTTTGTCAGACTCTTGACAATTTAAGAAAGAAGACTAGGTAGTGATGGAGTGTTTATCTACGAAGGGAAGTGATTTAATGAATCATTTTCTTTTTTATTCCCTGGTGTCTCAGGAGAGCTGAAGTATGTTTTCTCTTACTCAGTTGATGATGTTAGTGTCAGTCGGGGATAGATTTTTGCTTCCTGTCAGCATTGGTTTTCCTAAGTAGGAGACCACATTGTGCGGACAGCTCCTTTTGTATGTAGCATACTCATATGGAGATGAATAGTAGTGCCTTGGCGATATAGATATTAATAAGGGAATAATTCTTGCTTTCCTTTTTTGTGGGTGAATGAGAACCTCCCCTTCTCCTTAGTCTTTACTTTTTTGTAGAAGTTTTTCATTTTTCTTTTTTGTTTTTTTATGTTATCTTCTGTCATGTACTAACGAGATAGGGGGTGCTATTGTAATTACACTATACTAGAGGTAGGAAGTAGCATATTAGAAAGTATTCAGTAAAGAGTTGTATTTTATTTGTTACTGCATTAGGCAGATGGTACATTCCCAGCAACGGTAATCTGTTACCGCACATGGGGAATGTTTGGGTCAGCTATATATATGAGCTAATCATTTCCCCATCATTATGAAATGAATATTCTCTCTCTCTCTTCCTTTCCTTCCTAAAAATTCTTTGTTATCGCTCTTGATCATCCAAGCGATTGAGTAATTCCAGTCAGACCATCAGGAGCTGACATCTTCCTCTATAAGTAAGATTTAAGGTTTTCTTTGCACAAGTTTACCCTCTTGAGACTATTTCCTCTTTGCATACCTTTTTTCTTTTTCTTTTTTTTTTTTCCTTCTAAGCTCTTCATATTCTTGTTAAAAAAAAAAGAGTACGGTTTCAAAAATTTTGAGTTATATCAAAAACCTGCATTTATGTTATAAACTATGTGCATGATATAGTTAACTTAACATGGTGACGGGCACAATTTGTTGATATCACCTATGATGTTATTGGTGGTTCCATGTAAATCAGAAGCTTTTCTGGTCCTAATTAGAGGGTTTCTGGCTGCTAATTATCTTTTCTGTTGTTTGGTTCTTACTGCATTACTTTTTAGTTTTATATTTACTTATGATATATGTTATGGTTATGGTTATACAACAACATATCCAGCCTTTATCCTATTATGTGGGGTCGGCTACATGAATTCTAGACTTCTATCTTTTGTCATATCTTCATTGAGATCCATACACTTCATATCAAACTTTAATGTCTCCCTCAAAGTCTTCTTAGGTCTGCCTCTACCTCTTTTTTTGATTAATTGTTCCATTTCATCAACTCTCCTCATATGAGCGTCTCTTGGTCTCCTTCTCACATGACCAAACCATCTTAGTCTAGTCTCTCTCATCTTCTCCTCTATTGGCACTACTCCTATCTTATTATGAATAACTTCATTTCTAATTTTATCTTTTCTTGTATGGCCGTACATTCATCTTAACATCCTCATCTCCGCTACACTTGTCTTTTGCTCATGTTGGTATTTGACTGCCCAACATTCCGAGCCGTACAATAAAACTGGTCTTATAGCTGTCCTATAGAATTTTCCTTTCAATTTTAATGGGATTTTATCATCACATAACACCCCCGATGCATTTCTCCATTTTAGCCAACCTGCCTTAATTCTATGTGTGACATCCTCGTGAATTTCTTCATCTTTTTGAATCACTGATCCCAAATATCGAAAATGGTATTTTCTTTGTAATATTTGGTCTTCCAATTTTATTATAACATCCTTCACTCTTGCATTCTTACTAAAATTACATTCCATATATTCTGTTTTCTTTCTGCTTAATTTAAATCCCTTAGATTCTAAATTGTTTCTCCATAACTCAAGCTTAGTGTTCACTCCTTCTTTTGTTTCATCCACCAACACTATGTCGTCTGCAAATAGCATACACCATGGCACATCTGTCTGAATATCTTTAGTGAGTTCATCCATTACTAAAGCAAATAAGTATGGACTTAGTGCAGAACCTTAATGCAATCCTATTGTAATTTTAAACGGTTCAATATCCCCTCCGCATGTTCTGACCCTTGTCTCTGCACCATGATACATGTCCTTAAGGGCTTGTATATAGGCTATTCGGACTCCTTTCTTCTCTAAAACCTTCCATAATACTTCTCTATGGACCCTATCATAGGCCTTTTCTAGATCTATAAACACCATATGTAGGTCCTTCTGATGATCCCGATATCTTTCCATTAGGTGCCTCAGTAGGTATATAGCTTCCATTGTTGACCTACCGGGCATGAAACCAAACTGATTTTCTGAGACCTCTGTTTCTTTTCTGAGCCTCTATTCTATTACTCTCTTCCAGAGTTTCATGGTATGGCTCATTAACTTAATTCATCTGTAATTTTCACAGTTTTGAACATCTCATTTGTTCTTATATATAGGGACCAAAGTACTCTTCCTCCACTCATCTGGCATCTTTTTTGATTTAAGAATTGCGTTAAATAATTTCGTTAGCCAGGAGATACCATCTTCTCTCATGCATTTCCATGCTTCTATTGGTATATTATCCGATCCCACCGCCTTATGATTTTCATCTTTTTTAATGCTTGTCTTATTTCATTTGAACTTATGCGTCGATAAAATGTATAGCTCACGTTCCCTTCAGAGTTACTAAGATGTCCCAACTTAACTCTTGTGTCGCCATCATCATTGAATAATTTTGTGAAATACTCCTTCCATCTCTTCTTAATCGCTCCCTCATTCATTAATACATTTTGATTTTCATCTTTTATGCATTTCACTTGATTTAAATCCCTTGTTTTTCTTTCTCTTGCTTTAGCTAATTTATATATATCCATTTCTCCATCTTTTGTATCAAGTCGTTTATATAGATTCTCGTATGCTTTTGACTTTGCTTCACTAACAGCTTTTTTTGCTGCCTTTTTTGATTCTTTATAATTTTTTTGATTTTCTTCATTGTTGCATTAATATACAGCCTTATAGCAATTTTTCTTATTTTTAATTTTCAATTTTCAATTGCACTTCTTCATTCCACCACCAAGACTCCTTAAGGTTAGGGGCTCTACCATTTGTCTCTCCAAGCACTACATTTACTGTGTTTCTCAGGGCATTAGCTATTTCTCTCCACATTTGGTTTGTCTATCCTTCTCCATTCCATTCTCTTCTACCCCTTAATTTTTCTTTGAAGATTAGTTGTTTCTCTCTTTTTAAATCCCACCACTTAATTCTTGGATTTTGTTTTATGTGATTTTTTCTCTTCCAATTTCTTACTTGGACGTCAAGTACTAGAAGTCTATGTTGAGTAGTCAAACACTCTCCTAGTATCACCTTACAATCCCTACAACATACCCGGTCCTCTTGTCTCATGAGGAAGTAATCTATTTGGGTGCTTGATGTGACATTTTTATATGTGATTAAGTGTTCGTCCCGTTTTTTGAACCTAGTATTGGTTATGATGAGCCCATATGCCATTGCAAAATCTAGAATAGACTTACCCTCATTATTAATTTCCCCGAATCCATACTCTCCATGTACCTCTCTATAGCCGTTTCCGTCTCTACCCACGTGACCATTTAAGTCACCTCTTATAATCACTTTCTCTCCTCTTGGTATCATTTGTATGAGTCTCTCTAGGTCCTCCTAGAATTTTGCTTTTATCTCCTCACCTAACCTCGCCTGTGGTGCATATGTACTAAAGATATTCATAGTCATTCTTCCTAGAATAACCTTCACCATAATAATCCTATCCCCTATTCTCTTTACATCCACTACCTCATCTACTAAGCTTTTATTCATAATGATCCCCACTCCATTTTTTGCTCGATCATTTCCTGTGTACCATATTTTATATCCATTTTCTGACAAAGTTTTTGCCTTTTTTCCTACCCATCTCGTCTCTTGAAGGCACATAATATTAATCTTTCTCCTAATCATCACATCTACCACTTCCATAGATTTGCCTGTTAATGTTCCTATGTTCCATGACCCAATCCGTAATCTATGATTTTGTTTTTGGCTTTGGCTTTGGCTTTGAATTTGATTTTGTTTTTGGTTTTGGTTTTGATTTTGTTTTTGTTTTTGGTTTTGATTTTGATTTTGATGTTGGACTAACTTCTTTACCCACATCCGTCCAAGCAAATGCGGGAACCCTTGCTCATTTGTCACTATATCCGGGCGCCGATGCAGCTGCTCTAGCTCACTTGACATTACACGCGGGCAATGTAGCGCGTCGCTATGAAGGGTTACGCCCACGCCCAAACGTTTTTTCATAATTTGTCTAGAGTTCATGTTTTGGATCCGACTAAGTTTTACGTTGGCTGTCGGCTACCTAACACAACTCTCCTCCTTTATCCGGGCTTGGGACCGGCAGTGGATAACATCCCCAGGCGGAGTTGGTTATGGTTATGGCTTAAAATTTTTAAATAGTTAATTGTGGTGAAAATATTTATTTTTCATGGCACTATTTGGAGTATAACATTATGCAACAATATCATTCATGGAATTGTTGCAATAAATAAATAAAAGGGTAAATTGCTCCCAAACCCCCTGTGGTTTCGGTTATTTTCACAGAAACTGTGGTTTAAAAATATCTTTGAAGGTCCCTGTGTTTTTTTTTTTTTTTTTTTGTGCAGCCCCCTCTCCATTAAGTCAATAGCCCAAATATGTTTTTTTTTTATATCAGGATTTGAATTATGAAAAATTTAAAGTAACTCATAGGGGGCCTGTACAAAAATAGTCAAAAAAACCATGGGGAATCAATGGGGGCTTTTGACTTAACGGAGGGGGGTCTGTGCAAAAAGAGAAAACCTCAGGGACCTTGAACGACATTCTTAAACCACAACCGGTCTCCATGCAAATGGTCCAAAACCACAGGGATCTGGGTGCAGTTTACGCTAAATAAAATGGTTCCAATAAATTTTAGGCTTTAATTTCTATTTGGAAATTTTAACAGTGGTTGATAGAACTTTTGCTTTTTATTTCTAACAGCAATAGGTTACGGAATGCGGGGATAGCCCTTCTGCTACTAATTATCACCTTCACAGTATGATCACTGCTAACTAGCTGGCATGTTATGTCTAGAAGCCTTTTCTGCTGGGTAGAACATATTTGACAATTAATTGTAAAATGATCCCATGATATAATGTCCAAAAGCCCTTCATCATATTCCTCTTTTCTTCCTGAAATCGAAACTAATATGACTGCAGAAAGTTAATGAGGGAAATCCAATGAATTTCTTTCAATCTGAGACATTGAAGATGTTAAATGTACTGAAATGTCCTGGAAACAGTACATTTGATGAGTTTTGTTCCACTGATATTAATTGATTTAATTTGTGGACTGAGCAAATGTTTTTGTTTCCATAGGTGACAAATGAGAAGGTAAAGGCTCTTATGGAGTTGGCACATGCAAAGCAGGAATATCAACTTCTAAAAGAGTATGGGTATCTTTGTTGAGTACATATTTATTTATAAATTGTATGTAGGATAGATTAAACCAACACCCCTAGGGATTAACCGCCCTGAGACTACTAAAATAACATCCTTACTTCTCTGGTAATAATGCTATGGACTGCTCTGTCAACAGCTCATTGAAAATATAATTGGCAAACTCTGATGTTGTTGCCTATTTCACATGCCAATTTAATATCATTCCGAGTGTATTTTTGTTTCTGGAAATCCTAACAAGCAAAATATCTATATTCAGATATAAGGAAGAAAAGCTAAAAGAGGTGCTGGTTTAACTCATGTCACCCGTAACTCTGGGGTTATGCATCTTATCTAGAAAATTCAAGTGTTGCTACTGTTTTCCCTATTATGTGTATTGCATTACCCCTAGTTATACGTTATACTGATACCTTTTATGGTACTCTGTTATATTCAACCTACTACTATTTCTTTTTTGCTAAGTCTACTTCCTAGTTTTATCTAGACTTCATAGAAAGCTCTGAACGATCTGTATGGTAATAATAAGAAAAAAGAAAAATAAACATGCATGGTTGCAATTTTATGACAAGTTAAACCTGTAAAGAGCTAAAAACCATACAATTGAACTCTGGCTGTGGACTTGGGTCCAATTTGCCAACTTGGTTTTTGTGGGTTAGGGCACTCAGTAAATTTAGGTTGTCCAAATAGTATTAAATTGTTGCAACTCATGCTGGTTTGGCCTTCATTAACATGTCATCTATGATGACCTAAAGAAACAAAAAGAAGCAGATAATATAGGTATTACAAGCTCCCAGAGTAGCATTGCTACATTGCTAATGTTTTACTGAAGCTTGTTTTTTGGAAATGTTTTCTGTGGTTTCACCATGTGTGGGGGTGTGTGTGCCCTTATTTTATTCCAAAAAAGAAAAATCTTCCTTCTCTATCTTTAGGGCCAATAGTTAGGGAGCTCTTTTCTTTCATATGGAGATTTGTGAATGATGAATATGACCATTATTACATAAAGCAGTTCCTCTATCACTTGTGACCAAACATTATTTTCCCATTGTAGTTCCAGGTGAAAATATTTACTTTCTGTTCTACTGGATTTTTCCTGTGATGACTGAATTTTATTATTTGATGATAAAGTTGCATGTTATGCAGGAATATCAATGATTCATCATTGAGACAAAGAACACTCTTGGCTGAAATTGGGGGAAAGAAGATTGTTCCGGAAAAAGATGGAAGGTTAAAAAACTTGTTGAAGAAATCGTATCTGAGACGCTGGATTGGCACATTGGATTCCCCTGGAGATGAAGCTGAAACGCACATGAATTATGGAGGGTATGTTGGTGATGGAAGGTCTACGTATAGCATGGATATTGCGAGGTTTGTGCAAGCATTTATGATACATTCATGCTGTTGCATGCTGAATGTTCAGCCTGGCCCGTTAATCAAGAATTGTATCCCTCCATTATGTGATGTATCTCTATCAAGTTGTGTCCTAATCTTTCTGGAAATTGCCATCTCCATGTCTGCGTGGTTTCATATGTATGGCCCTTGTCCAGATTCATGCTTCTTAGTCCTCATTATTTGGAAGGAGTCGGAAACACAGATTGCAATGTGAAAGGCTTGGTTTTAATCTCCTCATTTTTAGGTTTCAAGACACCACCTCCTCCTTGCTGGATTCCTCAAGACTTGAGCCCCTTTTTTCATTTGATTTCTCTTTTTGTTTATCATCATGTATATCAGGTTGTGTGCCCTTTGGCACTTGAAAACATGTTCTTACCAAATATGTATGTATATATGCCTGTAGGATGAAGATTGAAAATGCAACCCTTAAGGAGAGCGTAGAGAGTATGGAGCATCTGACGTCGGCAGTTCGTAGACTTCGTCTTTCACTTTTAAAGGTAATCGTCTCTCCGGCCACTGTTACCGAACAAGTGTGTTTAATCTCTCAAATTGAAGAGGTCTACTCTCTTTGACCTTGTGACTTGTTCAATAATGAAAATTACATTTCTAAATACTCATATGGTTCCAATATCTCTGATGTCTGCTGTTATCTTTAGCTTCTGTCAGTAGTTGCTGAAACAGTTTAGCATTCGGGTTTTAGTTACTGCCAGTGTCTTCTTCTAACCCAAGTTTACTGTTTTCTTGTGTTTCTTGGACTAAAAATTAGAAGTCGTTTTTACTGTTGCGTGATATTTGTTGCAATTATCACCATCTGTTTCGTAGGTTAAAGAATCAGTACCCTCTCAAGATACAATTTCTGGCATGTCTGAATCTCTTGATGATGTTCTCAATGAGGCAAAACTTTTGAAGATGGCTATTGGCAGCTCTCTTCCTGTCAGCTGGTCAGCTGAGGCAGGTGACCAATCAACCGATCAAACTTTCGACCATGAGGCGAATGATTTTAGCACCAATTCCAGCACCGAAAAAGTAGATTTTGTTTGCGCCGCAGGGTTTGAGATGGTGGAGAGCCTAATCTTTGCAGTTCAAATATTGAAGGAACACACAAGTAAGAGAGAGGCCCCAGAGATGGAAGTTGCTACCTAATTACAAAGCACGAGGACAGCCAAAGATTCAAGTGACACCTTGTACAGCTAGCTTATGATGCCCGGTCCATTATTATGTACATACGTGTTCATCTTGTAATAGTATAGGAGGTAGAAAATAGTATTTGCAGCCAAATGCTGATGTTCCCCTTTAGATGAATGAGTGCTAGGCTATGATTGAAGTAGATCCGGGGAGAAAAACATTGAGAAACTAATCCCTGGGGTGTCAGTTGTACAGTGGCAATGTTTAGTGGGTTCTTTTGCTGCATAGAAGAACATCCCAGAGGTTTAAGATTAACACTAGACTTTGTATTCGTTATTTTGTATTGGTGATGATGATATTAAGAATTGAGTTTACAATTGGTTCTGCTTTCTCTGGTGGATAGATTTGCATATCATTGTATTTATTTAGGAAAAATAACATGTGGTATCTCTGAGGTTTGGAGTAATTGTAAAATATATCCTTGATATTCAAGAAAATATAAGAGTATTCTTAAGATTTGATATTATGTTATAATTTTTCTCTCATTGTTAGTTAACCTATCAAATTTTATAAAAAAAATTAAAATATTTTTATATTTAAACTCATTCTTATGGCAACAAATAAGGTACAACAAATCTAAGTTCAAAATGAAAGGTTTCGCTCTTTCTTTTTTATTTATTTTACATCTTTTCTCTTTTTTATCTCTTTTTACATAAATAGTCCAAGTTTATCATTATCATCATCATCTCTTTACACTTTAAATTAGGACATTCTCTCTCTTTTTTGCGCAATGAACTTAAGCCTTGTTTAGTTCATTCTTTTTTTTTTTTTTTTTTTTTGAATAGCCTTTAGCGATTAGCAATTTAAAGTTATTAATTACTTATTTATTTTTATTTCTTAAATTAAAAGAAATGAGTAAGAAAGAGAAGAAATGAGAAGAGAAAAAAAAGTAAAAAATGTCATTTAAGTATTTTTAAAAGTAAGAGTGATTATTATTATTATTTTTAATATATTAAATCAGTGCAAGTGAACTTCAGCATAAGTTTTTTTGGTGTCTCTCATCTAGAGAACTGAATGCATCTCTTGCATTTAACTCACTCATCATGCACCAATTCAATCTTTTAATCATTATGTGATTGATTAAGCAGTTGTGGACTATTCCAAATTAATCAACTTTATTTATTCAGAAATGAGCTAATGTGACATATGCTATTATTTCTCTATTCATTATCGAATCCAATTTCACGCGGAAACTTTGATCACACGAACTGTTTCTTCCTGGGATTCTTCTTCTGCTTTGGGGGCAACCTTGAATCTCTTGGCCACTGATGAATCCGTCTTGGTCGGGTGCTGGACGCTGACCCAGTAATCTCCATGGAAGAGTTTGGTCTGGAAGTGGCCCTGGGCGTCTGTCTTGCCGGAGGAAGCCCCCGCCGCAGCGCCGCCCCACTCCTTGAGCAGCTTGTCCACCACATCGCCGGTGGCCAAGTTCTCGAAGTTGTTGTTCGTCAAACACATTCGATAGCAACTGCCTTGGCTCATCGCCACCCACATCACAATCCCATTCACTTTTGGGTGTGCGTGTCCTTCTCTCAGCACCTCCTCAAAGTATTCCGCCTGCCATTCATTATTTTTTAAAATTCTACTGTGAGAGAGAGTGGTAGTTTAGCGATGGAGGATGGTATATAATTTATGATTACCTACATACCCTGTTGTTTGAAATGAATCAATGATTCACAGAGAAAAAACAGAATAGTAGTATCAATCACCCAGCCCAAATTTTTAGATAAAATATCAGGTTCATTCTTTTAAGGATGGGGGAAAATTCTAGATGATTATATAATTTTCCCGGAAAAAAAAAAAAGAGAAAAGAAAAGTTTACCTGATTGGGGACGTTGGAAACATCTACTTCTGTGAGCCAAATGGGGAGACCCGTAGCAGCAAGCTTGTCAATGGAGGCTCTCATGTAAGCCAAGTTCGGAGCGCCGGTGAAATGGCCCTCCAAGCCTATCGCTAGAGGCCCCGCGTAGCCGCCGGCGCGAATTTCCCGAATCTTCTTCAGGTACTTACCGGGGTTCGAATCCGGGTCGTTCATGTCCTCCACCGTGTTGAAATCATTCAAGAACAACGTCGTTTGACCGTCGATCTGGTTCACCAGCTTGAAGAATCCCGGCGAAGCATTCTCCCCGAGCCTGCTCTCGAAGAAGTTGAAATGCAAGTTCTCGTTCTCCACGTCCCAGGCTATAACCTGGCTGGCGTATCTGCTCACCAGCGATCGAATTCGTTTGTCGACTGCGAGGCGGAGGCTATACGGAGAGAGGGATTTGACCCATTGGGCGAGATAAGAGGGGTCGGACCAGAGAACGTTATGGCCGCGCACGGCGATGCCGTGCTGCTTGGCAAACCCAAGCATGGCGTCAGCTACGGAGTAGTCTTCGTGGCCCTGGGAAGGCTCGGTGCTGGACCATTTCATCTCGTTCTCGAACGTGGTGAGTTTGAATCGGGAAGTGAACCAGTACTGGTAGGCGGCGTTGGTCAGAATTTCATGGCTCATGGCGGCCCCGAACGGGAAATAAGGCCTGCTTTCCGTCACGGCGACGGTTGCGTTCGCTAGGGGCCTGCCGGCGGCGTCCACCGCCCGGAGTTTCACCACGCCCTTGCGAGCCTTGTCGATGCTTTGACGCCGGTGAGATCTCCATTGCTGTTTGGTGAATGGTTGAAGAGAAATGCTATCCGCCCATATCTCCGCCTTTGTGTCGTTGCTCTGAAGACGACAAAGCCCATTATTCATAGAACAAATTGACGCAGTCTAGTCATTACGTTACAAAGAGCTGAGCCTATTTCTTGAGTTAAATCTATGGCCAATATTTGAGTTGAAATGGAGCAACTTAATTATGATTGCGTTAAGAGTACTCAATTTTATTGTAAAAACATAAAAGACATTTACCTCGAAATAAAGGAGGCCAGGGCCCGAGACATTCACCGAAAGGCCACCCTTGAGCATGGACCAGCACCCGGACTCAGCGACAACCCATCCGGCGCGCTGATCAAACCCGGATGGTGTTTTCAACACCGCGGCTATCTTGGCGCTTCCCTCACTCACTTGCAACCAGGCTGCAACCAGACCCCACCCCACCCCACCCCACCCCACCCATTATCAACCCTGCATGGATAGTCAAGGGTTAAGTCAATTAGACCCCGTGACTTACCGGATAAGGTGTAGAGTTTGTCCTTGTCCAAGTAGAGTTTCTGGGAGAAGCTGTCATCAGGATGTCGCCTGGAGCTTACAACAATGAACATGTTGTGGCTTCCATTTTGGGATTCCCTTTGCTCTATTCGGGCGTTCCCCTTGGCAGTCCAGCCCTTCAAGCCATGGTTTAGTTCTGGGTTCACTACCACTCCTCCACCATATTGGGGCTTCTCAGGGTTGGCCAAGCACTGGAGGGGTGAAGAAAGTTAACTAATTACTCTTGAGCTTTAATAGGCTACATGATTTGAAAAATGAAAAGAAATACCAAATCTTACGTACCTCAAGAGTGTAACTGTAATCGTACAATAAGCCATCTACTGCTGCCCCTGCAAAATAAGTAGTAATTAAACAGCTGGTAGAACAATAAGCAATTAATTCTCTTAATTACAAGCAGCCTCCATCTCAAGGAAAGACTCATCACTTGGAATATTAATTATTCTATTCCAGATGTAACGAAAATTTTGCTTTCTTCCCTGCAGGATTTATTTAAAATTAAGCGAATAAAATGCTATAAAAGCAATTCATTAAAACAAAGAGAATATATGAACAGTACGTAAGTAGTGAGATTTGTATGTAAGTATGTATGTATGTATGTATGTATACCTCTCCACTTCATTCCGAATGAAAATGCTGTACCTAGATTCTGGTAATTGAGAGAATACAAACCTAAGCAAGAAACAACAGCAACGAAGAAGAAGAGCAACGATAGAAGAGATTTTCCCTTCTCTCTAGCCATCTTCCTCCTTTCGATATCGGCTCCTTAGTCCTTACTGTTCCTGAAACACCCCCCCATTTCAATTTAAATAGGGTATGAGAAATCATTAATTAATTAATTACATGTATATCACATACTAACAAAGTATCTTACTGATAATTCCGTCATGAATGTTGTGCATTTATTGAGGATATTCATATTACTATTATTGTCTACAACTACTATAATAATAATAATAATAATAATAATAATAATATTCATATATAGCATATGCTAAAATTTACATAATTATATATGTCCTAATTAAACGACAGCTTGGTGCATGATTTTGTTTCCCATCTTATAAACATGAAATAGAGACACTTCAAGGCCAATTTGTATTGAAATTATATATCATCATTAAAAGCCTCCATTTTGCTAATTAATTAATTATATGAATTCTACATCTTCAAATATTTTACTAATTTTCATATTAGGGAGAGAACATAGAGTAAAAGTGATTTTTCACCTCCTGCTACGTACGTAGCTGACAGCACACTTGTGTTTTTCAATGCAAGGGAGAGAAACACTCACACTTGTAGAAGATATACGCCAACAACGCTTCACGTAAATCGAACTATGGTGGCCATGCAAGAATATAATACACATATCCATACATACATTTATACACCTACGAGTTGGCTTGCTTGTAAAATAAATAAAGCTATCATTTATATATACATATATATTAATTCAACATAAACCCCGCCCTCAAAATTAACTTCGATAACTTCCAACCATGCCACGTGTTCTATACACATTATTAAATTTGACTACATCAAACAACCTTAATTACCTAATTAATATAAAGAAAAACAAGGTAACCCTAATTGGAACATAATTTCTTACCATTTTCTAGAAATAGAGAACAAATCACAAATAGGTCTCACGTTCTTTAGGATTATTTATTCAAAATGTGGTTATAACTTATATTATATGCCTATATTATTATGGCAGTGGATTTGATTTGCTGTTGAGACGTTTATTTATATATTATAATGTTTGTCGTCTAAAAAATATGATTGGCTCTTAGCTCTGTCTCTTAACCTCTAAAAGTGAAGCATCATACAAGAGTGAAGTGTTGGGATCGTAGCACCGATATCTCGAGTTTTAATTAGTCTCTCACTAAATTCTAATGATAAATATATTACTTTAAAAACTTCCCTTATGGGTTAGATAATCTCCAGAGGCTTGAATTTGTTAATGTTAAGAAATGGATTGGGCCACTCTCTAGTCAGGGATGGGCTCGGCCATGTCATCACCCGAGGCCCAGCCCGACCCCACATTCTTACAAACCCTCTCCCCCTTGCAGGCTTGCTTTGCTGCATATACAAGAAGGTTTACCGCATATATGCACCAATCGAAAATAATTTTCCCTTTTATAATTAGTTTTATATAATAACCAAAATAAGACAAATAAATTTGTTGTACACAAATATTAATTTTTTTTATATTTAAATTCTTAACATGATATTATATATACACTTATGTTTTTATTTATGATTTATATATTTTTATTATAATTACAAAAAAAAAAACTAGCTAGCTATGTTATGTTGTGCACGTCAAAGATAGTTTGTTCTGCAAGTCTTGCTAGGTAGGGGTGTTCATAGATTTGGGTAAACTTGACAATCAGTTTGAACCAATTGGCTTGGTTTTTCTAATATATCTTTGGTCTTGGGTTCAATTTTTTTTTTTTTTTTGTTGTTGTAAATGGGTCCAAAACATTGAATGTTTATAATTCATATTATATAATTTTAATTTATTTATATATTGATCAAATCGAGCCCATGGTCTTAATAGAGATTGTCAGCTAATTCTATCTTTCTTTGAATACTCTAGTCGTTCAAGAGATCATTTTACAAGTTCCAGTCTCATTATCTTCCAATAAAATCATCATCATTTCTTCATTTCAAAAAATATTTTCATCTTCTTAAAATTGAAGCTGATGGGCTTACCCCCTTCGTCCAATCCACCTCCAAAGATTACATCACAACTTTTTAAGTGCAACAATCTTAAATCTACCTAAACCCTAAATATATCAAAATATAACATTAAATGAGATTATGTTCAAATATTAACATTATTTTTTTTATTGTGAGTTAAATGTCACTATTTAAAGTAAATTGTAAGTGCACTTAGGTACAAATTATTTGTCAAATATTAATATTATATTTTTTTTCAAAATTGATATAACAAAAAATTGAGATTAATAGATTATTATATGTAATTGGAGTCGAGAATCAAAACTAACCACTATGACTTTTAATAGATCGTGGAATTTGATGACAATATGCTCTTACATCAAATTTCATTAGGAAATGAGATTATGTTCGGTGGATGGAGGCCATTGGATTTGATGGTTTCCCATTCCCTGTTTTTCACCCTTATGGCTCTTTGGAGGCTTTTGGTGGGTCAGCCTTCATTATCCACCTCAGCTGCTAGCATTGTTCAAAGGTTCTTCACAATAGGCCACCATTTCACATTTCACCATGGCATGAAGAATGCTTTTAGGGAGAAAGAATATGGCTTAGAATCTCTCTTTAGAGATCCTCCCATGTTCTCTCGAGCCTCTATCACAATGTAATGTAATGCATGTCTCCCATAATTATATGTTATCTTAAATTTATTTACTCTTTATCTCACATGTTTGAAATTATTTTTATTTTATTTTCTTTTCTCGTGCGGGCATTGGGTTATATCTTTGTTTCTTAGCGAGGTATACCCCGGTTGCTTTCTTGTTAAAGCTTGTGTGCTTTTTTCTTATTAATATATTTTCAATTACAGAAAAAAAAAAACCATTTTTTATATTTTAAAATTCGGAATGTAATTTTAAAATTGTAGGCAAAATGGGCTTAAACTTGGGCCATAGCCCATGGACCCTTTTCGTGGCAATAAGAGCCCACCATAAGAACAGCTAAAATCCGTTCTTATTTCCCCATTTTCGCGGTTTCTTTCGTTTTTCTCAGTCTTCCTGAAGAAGCAAAACAGAGTCGCCGAGTCGCAGCCATGGCGAAGGGCGAAAGCTCCGGCGATACTTCTCGCCCATGGCAATCCTATCACACAGCCTACACGAACGCCAAAGCAGGTACTCACTATCACTCTTCACATCTGATATATCCGAATTCCGAACTGAAGTGTATTGCGCCGATAACATACAATTCCAACCGATAAATAGTGAGAGTAATTTGAATTGTATAAAATTTATGGGTTGTTCTGATTCGCTCCACAATCTCACCGTGATCGGACTCTATGTCCGTTTCACGGGCTTATCTAATTGATTTTGGAATTTTATTTGTTTTACGGTGTGTCGGCATGGGATTAGGATATCAACGCATTTTCTCTTGGTGTTGTAGGAATGGAGGGGGTGGACAAAGAAAAAGTGCAAAGGATTGTATACGAAATGAGCAAGGGTTCCAAGTATTTTGAGAATGAGGAGCGCAAGATGGCTTTCATAAAGCAGAAAATCGAAAACATGCGTGCTCATTGTGCGAAGCTCACTGCTTCTGATATATCTCACTATCAGAAGGTATTTTTGGAAGGAAATGTTTAGGGCTTAGGGTCCTCTTCTCATATGATCAAATTATCTTAATTGCATCTTGTGTATGATATATTTTTATCTTGGCATCACTTCAACCCTATTAAAGATAATCTTATTTCAAATTATGTATTTTACTATTTGGAAAATGGAATCACATACTTGATAGAGAATGAGCGAGCTAATTCTGGCAAGCTTATTTAGAATATCAATTCGGTTTGTCAGTGAACCCTAAGGTTTATCTCCTCAGATGGATCAAACGGGTGGAAACAATGAGCTAATACTCGTTTTATAACCAATAGAGGAGCATTTCTAAAGGAAAGAGTATTGTGTATGTACCCCATGGAGAATGTACATCATTCCTCACAGAAATGACATTTGTGATCAAATTCCTTGTCTAAACTCATTGAGGTCCTTAATTCAGCATTTATAGTTTCTGTCCATCATTTAATAAATCAGACAATTGAAATGTTTAAATATCAAATCGTGAACTTGATTGATTTTTACATTATTTCCATTTTATGGTTATGATGATACATTTCCTCAAGGAAAACAATGCTATGCATTGTTGTAAATTAAGGGTAAGAAGGAAACATTTATAGAACACTGCCTTAGGAGTCATGTTGACCTTATTTAATCTCTTTAAAGTTTATATTAATTCTACACAATTTCGTCAGCACACATGTTGATTTTTGAAAAAAGTACTCATGACTCTTCTTTATGGTTTATGAAAAATTTGGAGGTTGCTGATAAAAGAATTTTGGAGCTAGAAGTTACTCGTGACCTGAAGAGGATTTGGCTACATGTAGATATGGATGCCTTTTATGCAGCTGTTGAAACATTAAGCAATCCCTCGCTAAAGGGAAAACCAGTGGCTGTTGGGAGCATGTCTATGATCTCTACTGCTAATTATGAGGTTAAAATTACTAGCTGTAATTTCTACAGGGATAGTGTCTAGATTTCTGTCCATTGCTAGTGCGCTTTTATCTAGCTGTGGATACTTTTTGGCATGAGATTTATTTTGCATTCCCATTTAAAAATCTTAATGACCAGAAACTCATACCTTAAACATAAATGGTTTCCATATTATGTAGGCACGGAAGTTTGGGGTTCGTGCTGCAATGCCTGGTTTCATTGCACGCAAATTGTGTCCACAGCTGATTTTTGTTCCCACAGATTTCGAGAAGTATACTCATTATAGTGATTTAACTAGAAAAGGTAAATATTGTGATCTGAAGGAATCTTCTTTGCAGCCAAGTAATTTAGCTGATTCTAATGAACTTCACTTGGATGCACGCCTTTCAAATAGTTTTCCAGAGATATGATCCCAACTTTGTGGCTGCTAGTTTGGATGAGGCATACCTTAATATAACAAATGTCTGCACAGAAAGGGGTATTGCTGCTGAAGAAGTAAGTTAGAAATAAACAAATATATCACTATAAATTTATGTTTTCGGTGTCAATTTTATGACTTTGTTACAGTGTTTGGTCATTATGCATATGGATGCAGTTCAAATCCCTCTTATTGTTTCCTCTCTTCAGGTTGCTGAAGAGATCAGAAGAAGTGTTTATGAAGAGACTGGCCTGACATGCAGTGCTGGAGTGGCACCAAACCGCTTACTTGCGAAGGTTCCATTACTTTTATAAGTGATTTGTCTAAAATTAAGAAGCACAGGCACTTTTATGGAGGTGTCCTGTGTCAGGTGGCAACACTCCTTAGCTGCTTATAAATGCATGTTAGACACTTCTTCAAACATGTCCTTTGTATCTTTTTATTTTTTTTATTTGTTACATCAAATACTTGGTGGACACTTGTGTCTATATGGGATCTTGCTTTTTCATCTCTTAAACAAATAAAGACCACATTATAAGTTATTAAGAATAAGCTGACCAATTTATAACAAATTGGTCACTGAATTTGTATTTGTTTAACAATGCCACCATCCACACAAACAAAAAGGCACAATTATAGATGAGAAAGACTTTACTATATGATGATTTTTCGCATGAACTATAGTCCTTGATCTTTTATACAAAGACCCATCATGTAGTAAAGCCTTTCTCATCTATGATTATCCTTTTTATTAGTGTGGGGGGTGACATTGTGATACAAATGGTAGTTCAGTGACTAATTTGTTACAGACTAAAGTTTATTCTCCCATTTGAAATTTACACTAAAGATTAGTGTCCACTAGTGATTTTTATCCATTTAATAACTATTTGATGTGTCCCTGTCATGTTCTTTTGAAACTCTCTAGAGAATAACTGCATTAGTGTTTCCATGCTACTGTTATCCATGTTCCAGATCCACATCCATGATTCATAGGTTCAAAATAATCTTATGCTTACAATTGGAAAGTGTTAACAAATTGTATGCACCATGTGTTCCTTTTTTTTTTTCCCCTTTTCCATGTCTTTATAATTCATAAGAAAGAAGAAAAATTGTTCTGATTTTTACTAGTAGATCAAAACAGAAATTATTGAGTGCTTTTCTTGGAAGGTGAAGTCAGTAATAAAGGGCACTTTTTCTTGGCACTATCTAATTTAAAGCATGTAAATAGAAGTGTCTTTCAACTATTATTCACCATTAACAATGTCTAGATTGATTTGAAATGCTTTACAATCCTTTGAGAAAAGTCTGCTTCTTAATATAGTTTTATATCTTTCTTCTTTGCATGTGTTTTTGCTTTATCAGGTTTGCTCAGATATTAATAAGCCAAATGGCCAGTTTGTTTTACCAAATAACAGGATGGCTGTCATGACATTCATATCCTCACTCCCATACGGAAGGTAATTCTCAACCTGCTGATTCATCTTAGCAAGCTGTCATCATTAGTTTGGATTTGTTATTGCTACCAAATTGTTACTTCTGATATTACATGAAAACCTTCAGCATATGCTGTGTGTGAAAACACTTTGAAGCATTTTGTTGCAGATTGGGGGCATTGGTAAGGTCACTGAACATCTTTTAAAGGATGTTTTTGGAATTACAACCTGTGAGGAGATGCTGGAAAAGAGGGGTTTCCTCTGTGCACTATTTTCTCGTTCTTCAGCAGGTTTGTGTTAACCTGGATCTCACCCTTATCTATGATCACTCAATCACTCAAACACACCAAGCGCTCTCTCTCTAATCCGCAACGAATAGAAAACAGAAACCAATCAAGAAACTAGTGAAGAACAGCAAACAAACACACAAGTTTATCCTGGTTCAGTCTCAATAAAAACCTACATCCAGATTGGCTTTGCCCTTGCTTTCTTCACTATCTTGAATACCAATACACGATTGCATGTGCTACATAACCCAACTCTCACCTAGCCCATAAACCTGAAAGCTATATAGAGTTGTAAACAAGAAAGATATACACTCCTTCTCACTGCACATACTCACCCAAGACAGATTGTAAAATCACAACTGAAAGCACACACCAAAGCCTACCTCTTGGTCCCTATTTATAAGCTATAGGGGGCGGGAGAAACCCTCTGACCGACTGCCCAAAATGGCAGTTACAACAATCTCGATCAGACCTAAAAATGACAACAAAACCCTTTCTAGAAGAACAGATCCAGAAATTACAACATTACATTTCCCTCACATTACAAGCCCTAATCTAGTACAAATGTCTCCTAACAGTTTGTTCATTGGTTGATCCTCCTTTTTTGGTAGAAAAATGCTCTCAAGAGTTATTATATCATTGTGGTTGGGTCTCTGCTGGTAATTCATATGTTCATTTGTTCACATTATCTTTCTTTTTCAAATAAGAGAAAATAATTATTTGAAAGCTTGATAAGACTGGGTATGTTTTCCACATTGTCATTTACTGTTCTTCCTTTTTGACATTTAGTAATTTTCTTTTCATTTCAATATTGTCACCGTTTTAGACATCTCACCATTTTATTGCAGATTTTTTCCTCTCTGTGGGTCTGGGACTTGGAGGAACAGAGACCCCTGAAGCTAGGTTAAGAAAAAGTATAAGTAATGAGAGAACATTTTCAGCTACAGACAATGAGGCCTTGCTGCATCAGAAATTAGGTAATTGTTTTGGGGTTTGATTTTCTTTATACGAAGCACTATTTGAGGTCCCACCTAGTGGATTAGGGCTTGTGATGATGAGCATTCTTCATGGAGATGCTAATACGCTATGGCATGAAGCCTTTGCTTGATATTGATCTTATTAGTCTGTCATGCTGAGTAGGTGTTTATTTTCATTACTGCCAATGGTTTTGCATAGTTCTGTTACATTCTTAGACTTCATAGTGGAAATTACTGGGAATCGGATTGACATGAGTAGAAGTCAAAATAATGAAAAGTAATTCCTTTTGTTTTAGCACCCATATGATTTCACTTCTGAATATTAGCCTTCTGCTCTGGTGAGTGGTAATTTATCAAACAACTATAATTTCATTTTAAAAGGAGATTTTTGCCCAATTTACTTCCCACTTTAAGGATTTATTTCCTGGTACCTCATTTTGACCCACTTGAACTTATCAATAACCTATTTGTTTTGCAATTATTTTGATAGAAACATCTTAACTTTTTCTTCATTCCATCCTTTGGATGTAAAGCTCTTTAACTTTTGAAATGCTTCAACTCTGTGCTTGTTTTCTTACTGCCAACTAAAGTATCTATTTTAGTTTTTGATTGACTAGTTGAGGTTCCTGCCCCTGTTGTTAAACATATTTCCTGAATTGTTTTATCATTATGTGAGGACCCTAGGGTTCAAGCCTAGGGATTCTAGTAGATAATCGGGAAAGAAGGAAGAAAGAGAGAGAGAAATGAGGGAATTTAGGGAGAATTATGAGAAGAATCAGAAATGGAGAGGGAAAGCAGAAGTAGGTGAGACAGAAACAGGATCAAGAGAGAGAAGAGCAGAGAGGGAGATCAGAGAATTGAAGATAGAAAAATGAGAATTCTTTACTTCAAAACCATAATGATGCTCGGCCATGTGGTTATAGCTTTATATATAAGCTACCCACAGATTTAAGGGGCAGTTACCACTCCTCCACTATCAATAACTGCTTTTAAATGACTGCATACCCTCCTAAATCAATCCATGACTGAGAGTTACAGCATTAACTAACTCCTTCTGCAGACTAATACAATTTGCAAAAATAAAAATAAAAGACAGCTAGCCTAAGTCGTGACACATTATGTTATTTCAATTGAATTTTATTGATTATTTGAGACAGTGAGTGACTGGATGGGAGATATAGTTAAAAATGATGTGTGCCATGTGATTGTCATCAAATTTTATCTCAGGAAATATTGATAAATTTCTTTCCAATTCCCCACTTGTACTCTGTGTGGGGCCAGACTCTCTGAATTCATACTCCACGCATGCTTGCTTTCTGTGCCTACTAGCTTTGGTCTTCCCTATAATATGTAGGATTTACCTTTTCTGGAAGCTAGCATGTCAGTGCCTGTTTGGATTTGAGGATCCACCTATTAAGTGCAAAAATGCTTGTGCCTTGCTGTGCTGGAATGTGTTGTTCCATCATTGCTCCACTGTGGTGCTTTAATGCACAGAAACAAACTTCAAGCTGAATGTAGTAAACAAATAATCATACAATGTAGTAAGTTCATAATAAACACAAATATTCCATGCCCATTTATCCATGTTTAGACGATTTTCTGTGTCTAACACCATACTTGGAAACAATCCCATCTCTATCTCTAGAATGCAGAGTCCTCCTTGTGATGCCTTCAACTGGGGCCATTCTGTCTCACATACTAGTTCTCTTGTCCAAGTGATGAATTTTATCCAGTTGGTATCTTTTATTAAAGAAGGTATTGGCATTATCTTTAAATTACATCCTGTGTTAATCAAACCTCATATTTCTTCATTAGAACTTCAGAAAAGCTTTTCCAGTTTTAGACCTGTTTCTGAAATTTGGCATTGATATTCTGTTGTGAGAGGGTTAATATTTTAACACAACTTGGTTCTACACAAGTTGTTTTCTTCCCTTACTAGAGCTTCAGAGGTATACTTTTTATATTTTCTTGGAAGTATTCTTTGTGAGGCATGTTTGTATCACTTCTCTAGCCTCATAATCATAGTAGTGATACTTCCTTTTCTCTAGTGCACTTAATCTTTGATACATCCATTATTTTATTCTACATTCATAATGAATTAAAGCAAGCAAACAGACTTTTTAGGATATTTTTGGATCACTCGTCATTTCAGAGGGGCTAAGATAAATGATGTTTCTGAAAATTAGTTTCCTTTCATGTAGTAGGGTACCATGGTTTTTGGTGTCTGATATTGTGGTAAAACATTTTTCTTTCACAAGTTCAAATGCTTGCCCGCAGCATGTATAAACCATTGTTTATTTATTTATTTATTCATTATTTATGTTCTGCAGCGGATCTTGCAGATATGCTTTCTGCTGACATGAAAAGAGAAGGTGTTTGGGGCCGAACATTAACACTAAAACTGAAAACTGCATCGTTTGAGGTACCTTCTGATGCTCTTAATAGGAACCTTTAGCCTTGCTGCTTTGAAGAGTGATTCAATGAACCACTAGAAAATTGCAAGATCTGAAACAATGGATCCTTGTTTTGGAAATGGGTACCTGGTGGGAGCTGAAAGCAGTTCTCCTTTGGAACTGTTGATTCAGTCAGTGATTTTTCTCTGGCTCCATCTGCTCCTCACCTGATGTGCATGTGACTTAGTGTGAGAGTTTTATGTTGGGAACAGTTTGGTTGGAAATTTAGTTTGAAAACTTTTTTAATGAAGAGTTATGATTTTGTGAAGAACTCCCAAGTCAAGTAAGTATCCACATATCACCTTCATGAAGCTGGCATGTGGGGGCCGAGTTGGAGTGACAACATGCCATCTTTGAGAGGCTGACTCATGGCAGTCACCAGAAGGTCCCTGTAGTGTCCAAGGTGTGTCACGTGGCAATCTAGAGTTGTTACCCATACAACATATGTTATGTTTTCTTTCCCTTTTTCCTGGCAAACTTTGTGTTAATAAAATGTCTCCCGTAACAATGTAGAACAATATTACTAACTTTCCATGTCTTTTATCCAAACCTTTCTTCTCATTTTTAGTTGTCATCACTTACCAGATCTTTGTGCTTTTGTGGCTGTTGGCTATTTTTCCATATCCAGGTTCGAACTCGAGCAGTGACTTTGCAGAGGTTCATTTGTTCGAGTGAGGATATCTTGAAACACGCTGCAAAGCTGCTGAAGGCTGAACTTCCCATATCTTTAAGACTAATTGGTAAGAGAATGATACTGTGTTTATTTATGATGAGAATGGTTCAGTACGGTGCTCATCATTATCTTGATTGCTTTTAACATGTGTGCCCTACAGTTCCATAAGCAAATGGATTCATTTCTAACACCCCCCCCCCCCCCCCCCCCCTCCTTCTCTTTCTCTCCAACACACACACACACACACACACAATAAGTACTATACTTGTGGAGAATTGCCTTTCCCGAGGTGGAGTGAACAAACTGTAAACTATATTATGAGCCTGCTAGATCAAGTAATCATTTTAATAATCTGGACTGATGCTTGAGCAGGATAGAACATTCCCATGTCTTATCTGTTTGTTAGAATGGAGTTCAGTCTTGTGAAGTAGCTTTGCTGTTGAAATTTCAGAATGTTTGACTTTCTTTTTGGGAAGTCCACCTTGAGAATTTTCAGGAATATTAGTTCTGTTGCTTTGCCACATAATTGCACTTTTAGGAAATTTCATGGTGTTAGCTTTTTGGTTTTTTGCTAGGGTGATGGAGTGTTTGCCTTCCATTGTTACAAAAGAATTTTTGGTTTCAGTGTCCTTTTTTTTAATTTCAATTTCTTTAGTTGTTGTTCATGTCTGTGTTGGGATATGTTTTCAAATATATTTGTATGGGTATTCTTTTTTATGTTTTTATTGTAAGAGAACAAATTGTTTTTTCAGCAATCTAAATATGGTCATGAGCAAGTAGGTCTGAAGGTTGCTTTAAGTTTGACAATTTATTAATTGCATTTGTCAATTTATTGTTGTTGTTGTTCTTGTTATTTTGACTGTTCAAAACCATCACTGTCATTGGGGTATTGGTCTGTCTGGTTAAAAATTAATGGGATCCTTGAAACTTTTAAGTTCAAACCATTTAATACAGAAGTTTCATATGACAGTTCTACCACCTGAGTTTTATATGCACTTCGAAACTTGTGCCTTTACAGGATATGGGATGTGCAGAATCTGGAGGCATTTGCATTCTGTCCTTCATGACTTGTTTGTGTAGTTTGTGATGATGATATTGGTTTTTGTCACCTCTAACACAAGGGTATGTGATGAAACATTTGCTTATCCTCTGGTAGGATTGCGAATGTCTCAGCTCAATGAGGACAGTGACGGCGCTCCATCTGATCCTACACAAAAAACTCTCTCCAACTTCATCATGTCAAGAGATTCTACTGGAAGAAACATGGATGACCCTGTGTCCTGTGGCTCAGATCATAGTGATGGCCATTTCCTAATTAAACCAGAACTTACTGACAATTATGAAAAATCTCATACCGATTTTAGAGATGCTTTGAATTGCAATGAAGTATCAGATCCTACCAATGGTACCTGCAATTTTCACAACAAAAATGATACAACAGAGGAAACCAGTGGATCACCTGAGAACAAATCTGGGGCCAAGGCATGTTACTTTTTGTTAATCCCAACAATCATCTATAGTTCCTCATCTTTGGCTGACATGGTTGGAAGTCAGACAGTAGTCTTCATCTTCCCTATAAGAAAATGTATCTTGTTTTTGATGCTTAAAAATTCTTGGAAGTTTTCTGCCTTTGGCTTAGCACTTCTACACTCAGTTTTGTGCATGATATTTTATCAGGCTGATACTTTTGAAATAATGCGGGGCCAACAAGTGTCTTATGAAGCTGAATCAGCAAAAGTGATAAATGGAGATACTTTTTCTTTATCTGGACAGCTTGAGGGAGGTGGCCTGGATGGAGTGAATAAGACGGCCAAACTTTTTGATGATGGAGCAGTATCTTCATCAAATCAGAAAGAGCAAGATCTGTGGGTGGATGACTACAAGTGTTCGCTCTGTGGCGTTGAACTGCCTCCAAGTTTTGTTGAGGAAAGGCAAGAACATTCTGATTTTCATTTTGCTGAGAGGCTGCAAAAGGAGGAATCAGATTGCAATCCCAGAAATCTCACTCTTAGTCAGAGGTGCTGTATCATTCCTGCTATATGCATAGTAATCATTTAAATACTTCATTAACTGATTTACGCCGCATAAATGCCCGGCATGCAAGTCACCAAGTTAGTTCATGCTTGCACAGGATTAGGGTAATTGTTACTGTCTTCTGAAAAATTGAATTTTTATCAGGTTTACTCAGAAAGATCGAGTTACAAGCCAAAGCAAGCAAAAGAAGAAACAGAAATTGTCCCCTAGAGGTGGGAACCATCTGCCAATTGATATGTTCTTTGTAAAAAAACGCAGTGAAAACTTATAGTGTTGCATGTGCTTATCTATAATAACAATGCATATCATAGAAACAATTAGTATATTTAACATATCAATTTCATTTACTTTGCCCTGATGTATAGTATTTCAAATGTTGTATCTTAACATTATCCAAATTGTTGGGACGAGACAATATTCAGCCAAAACATAAAAACAAAACCCAAAAAATAGAGCCTCACGGAACAAACAATAAGACTTGCATGAAATATAAATGAAAAATAATACAAGAATCGACACAAATAATTTTAACTGTGATTTACCTAATAACGAGGGTTATGTTCACGTTGAGGTTCAATAAGAAGAGTTCATTGCACTATCGGAAGAGATTATTATAGTCTCAATGTATAAATTTCACTCTCAGATACTCACTGTATATATAAATGACTCTCTAGTAAAAAAATATCTCAAAATCACTTATATATACTGATTAGAGGCGATAAAACCCTAGAGAGAAAAACATAGAGCAAAATCGAAACAAAAAATGGAAAACAAGTCCTAAAAGGTAACACAAATCGAAGATTGTGCTGCTCCTAATCTTGAGGCACTATAGAAGATAAATAATGAAAAATAACGGTGACGATTAATCGTATAAAGACAGTGTCAACGATCGAGATAGCAGCAGACTATATGACAAAGAGATAAAGAAGTCTCGGTGAAATGGCAGGGAGTGGTTGTCATTTTGGGCCTCCAAATCATAGGCCCAAAACGTTGCCCTTTGGGCGGCCAATGATGATTGCCAAAAATCAGCCAACTCCTCTACAAAATGACATCGTTGAAGCTTCACCATGCCTTTTCTTTTATACGTATCGTAGCTGTGTTTCTCATGTTGAACGAGAACTGTGACATAGCTGGGACTCGGAGTAACCTGGGAACTCTTTGTATCAAATAATATCTTGCCTTTTCAATTATAAATCCTGTTTTCCTATTTTTCCTGCTTCATGAACGTGTAAACTTGTTGATCTTAGCTATTAAGTGTTCTGGGATGAAGCATCTGCCTTCTGCCACGTGTCATCGCAAGTATTAGTTTTACTGGTATTCCCCACCCCAACACACACACACACAGCTAGTTAGCTGTTTTTACAAGTTGGGATGTGAAGAGAAATGCTTTGTTCTCCTTGAAACCACCATCTCTTTCCTGTGACTTCTGGGCTTTGCAAACAGTTGCACAGAGAAGAAGCCATGGGCTTAACTCACATCGTCCCAAACCCCAAATTCTATGTTCCGAATCCATGGATAACAAGTAAAACTAGAACCAGAGCCAGAACCAAAATAACATCATTTCCTCGCGCCAACTGCCCAATTTCCGAGATCTCTCCACTCAGCCAATCCTCTCCCAGCAACCCAGCAAAAGCCCAATTGAATTTCCCCCACAAAATCATCACATGTAGCAATATGGATTCCAATATACCAACCATGGCAGAAATCATGGAGGCATCAAAAGCCCAAAACCTTGAGCTTCAGCTCCAAACACTGGGACCCTTCTTCAGAATCACAGCCAAGAGCTTGGATAGCCAGAGAGAGGTTGGGAGAGCCGAGGGGTTGATAAGGGTGTGGCTGGGAGGGAAGAAGATCCTTCACCTGGACAGCATCAGATTGAAGAGGGAGACGATGGGAATGAAGAGGTCAATATTTGGGACAGGGCTGTTCATTGGAGCTGTTGCTATCAGATATGGCTACGACTGTGGTTGCAGGACAGCTGAGCTGCTTGCCATCAACGACACTGATCTTTACCACTCCAAGGTTCTTTCTGTTCCTTTTTACATTTTGATCTGGATTTGATTTCCCGAATTTGTTTAAAACCCAAGCTTGTTCTAACTGATGATCCTCTTCTTTTCCTTCCTTTCTGGAGGGAAGAAAATAAAGAGAGGAAGAAAGAACTAGCAAGTGATAAGGCTTGTTTGGTCATGGTTGCGTTGTTTTTATTTTCTCTGTTTTGTTAATTTTGAGACTTGGGTTTGAAGTCGATGTTTTTATTTTTAATTATTTTTTTAAAGATTGTGATATTTTGAGATTAATTATTAAAAAATGATTTTAAAACAGTTTGTGAAAATACATTTTCTTGAACTTATTTAGTTGTAGAACCAAAAGAGAATATTCGGGCAAATATTTCTTTCTTTTTTTTATGATTGTTAAAATAAAGAACATATTAGATATGTTTGTGTCGTAACATAAACTAATTGGGATTAATATATTTGAGGAAATGCCATTATCCCATAAATAATCTCATTGGGTAGCTTTTATTATTTGATTTTTGTTTGTTATGATGCACAGCTAGTGAGGTTTTACACAAGAATGGGGTTCAAGGCAGTGTACGAAGTGAGCGGGTCGTGGATAGGAGACGTAGCCCACATGTTGGTCTGGGGTGGCGTCGGCACCCGAATGGATGCCGATATCTCATACCTCCTACACAGATGGTGCGCCAGATTCAAGTCTAAGTCTCCTTGATTTCTTTACCTTTTTTTTATTTTTTTATTTCTATTTTCCCCCCCAGTGGAATGGAAATTATTGGAGTGGACCCTAAAATATTATATATATATATATATAACTGCAGGTCTCAATTTCATTTTATAAAATAATTATGTTATGTAATTCTTTCAAAATTCATAAATTAACGAAAGTGAGAGGGGAAGATTCATGATTATATAATTTTGATAGTATTTGTGTATTTTCTTTTCCCAAGTTCCATTCTGGTCTTACCCTTTAATTAAACTAATTCTTAACTAATTACAAAACAGTACGAATAAGATCCAAATTAATAAGCACATTATCTATTGAATTAAGATAAAATTATTAAAATAAAAAAAGGTGGTTATGGGGTTTTAGGCTATAATATAAAATAATTTTATGACTAATTTAATTGCATACTATGGAATATGGTATAAACTGTTCATGTGTAAATTATTATAATAGTAATGACAATAAGATATTACAATAAATTTGTAGTCATAATATATAAAAGGGTAATAGCAATTATTATTCTAAATTATTTATATAAAAAAATTAAAAGTTAAATCATTTATGATAAGATTAAAGTCTCTTATTAAAAATAAAATAAATATGATTACAATAATTTGATTATGTAAAAAAAAATAATAAAACTTTCATAAAAGGGTGATGGAATTAAACTAAGTCTTTAAATGTAGAGTAAATTCTTAAATATTTATTTAATCGCAATTTTGTTAATTAATAAACTATTTTAAAATATAATATATTTATTATAAACTAATAAAATTATTTAATATTAAAAATAATAAATATATATTTATTTCACCTAACCATCACACATTAATAAATGATACAAGTCACGTTCAAATACATACATACCTTGAAGGGATTGCACAAAAAATAAATTAAAGATACTAAAAAAAATTAAAAAATAATTTGTCTGATAATTTAATAACTTTGTCTCATAATAATATTATTCAATGCTGATATATATATATATATATATATGGTGGTGGTGATGAATATTATCGTAAAGACGCAACCCTAGTCTAGCAGTGAGTCCTGAAAGATGTCTCGGCGAGAGGATGGCCGAGAATCCGAGTCCAAGCGCCACCGTTCCAGGTTTGATCGAGAACCCAGGTAACCTCTCTCTCTCTCTCTCTCTCTCTCTCTCTCTCTCTCTCTCTCTCGTGCTGTACATAGCATTTCTGGGTTTTTCATCCACCAGAAAATTGATAAAATCGAAAATAATTAGTCAATATGTGCATATCCATGTCTTCTGATCGGTATAAATGCGTATTCCTTTTCTAACTTCAAATGGGTATTTCCAATGGATCTAGTTTTGGCGCTATTAGTTATTTCATAAAACAGGAGTCGTCGAATTTGAAATGTGTGAATGGATGAACATGGAGGGTACACGCTCAGGGAGGACCGACCTTTTCTTTTGAGGAGTCTTTAATTGGTTTTCAAAACCAGATACAGCTTAGGGTTTGTATAGAAGACAATTATATCCGTGATTACGAATGTAAGACGTGTCTGAATTGGAAGAGCTTTTAGTTCTTCACTGGAGGACTGCCTAATCAAGTAACGTGAATAATTTCTTTTGTCCGGACAATTGGTTGCTTCTTTGGAGTAGCAAGTTAAGATGTGCTTTTAGGAAAACAAGTTTAGATTTGTTTTTTCTATTTGCTAGGCCACAAGTTTTAGAAGAACAAGTTTTGATTTGCTTTTATGGGTCAATTTTAAGCCCCAGTCTAGTTGGGTTTTGTCTATCTATCTTGTTTTTGCAGGGTGTTATAATCAATTTAGTTGTCTTTTCTAAGGATGATGTCGTTATATGACCATGGAAGTTATTATATAATTTGTGACACTGCTTCATGTACTTGCACAGTGTTGTTCTCTTTTGAATTTTCTTTATATATACAAGTTATTGTAGAATACTCTTGGTAAAGAATCCATAATTTTTAGAGCAAAGGAACTGACAACTATGTTTGCATTTTGACTTGTAGTGACTTTTTAAAGTTTTCCACACTCTGATGGTTGATCCATTACTTAGCTTTGAGCTTTAATTCTATTTCTATGGGAGTTTTTAACAAAATTAAAACACCCTATGAAAAAAAAAATCTAATTATTACTTCTACTAAACTATTTTTCAAAAATAAAACCCCTTGCCACATGCACGCCACTCCAAGCATCATTAGAGCCTTAAAAAGGCCCAGGGAACAGTTTCAGAAGGGAACTGCTGGCTTTCCTGAACGGCTGGCTTAGTCAATGGTTATGGAACTGCTGGGCAGGGGTTCCATTTTTTGGGAACTGCAGTTATGATTCCTTTTTTAAAAATGTAAAACCACAGTTGTGGTTCCCATTTTAAACTGGGAACCACAACTGTGTATATGGAACTGGTGGTTTGGTTTTTCCATATCTGCTCCCTCTTTTTGCTTGACATGGAGTGTGTGATATAGCGGGAGAGTTTTAGTATGGGAAGTAATTTAAAGGAATTTTTAGTTTAGATTTTCTTTTTCTTTTTCTTTTTCTTTTTTGGTTGAGAGTTCTGGTTTTGTAAAAATCTCATGTCTATGGCTTTATACTTTTTATCAGGATATAATGTTAGAAGTTCAGTATCATGTGCAGTTTGGGATGGATCCCTATAATAACTTTTCTAGTATTTGCCTATAAATGTTACTAGTCCCAAGAGATCAAGAAGGGATGGAAAACCAGCCACTGAGAGGCCCCCTAGCAATCTTAGTTTTGATGTTCGTGACCAATCAGATCGGGAGCAGAAGCACCGACGGCGACTGCAAGATGCTTTGCCTCTTGAGGGGCCAGAAGCTGATTCTAAGCTAGAAGCTGGGGCTGGGAGAAAAGAATTTGACAAGAAAACCAATGCACTGCGTGATGGAACCAAAAGTTCTTCCAATCCTACTGAAGTCCCCAGATCTCGATCATATTTCCAGGTGCTTTGAAATTTATGAATATCTTATGAAAGGTCATTTAGTTTCCATTGTGATTTTGCAAAGAGAAATTTTATGAATATTTTTCAAGTTGACTGTTCTGGCCTGCTTATGTATTTTGAACTGATCTGAGGCATTACTTTTTTCTTCCCTACGCGTCAAGATTCCCAGGGAGTTTTCCTGCATAAAAGTACTGGAAGATCTTGTAAATTAGCAGTTGTATTCTGCACAGATGATTGTTGAAGGTATACTTGATGTCATAGGTTGTGATGTTATGTAGCATACTCAGCATGAATCCTTTGACAACAAATTTCCATAGATTATAGGTATGGATAATTTCATTGGTTTGTGTTTGTCTCCTTTTATGGTATGGATGGGAGGTATCATGGTTGAACTTTGAGAGGCAACTGCAAGGATCCAGATCATGTTTGGTCAGATGGGTGGGTAGAAGTTGTTTCTGTGGCTGTGCTATAGATTTGACTTGTGGGGTGGTGTTGTGGATATCTGAGAACTTCAGGGTCATCAATTCAATAATCATGGTGGACACATTTTCCCCAGATAATCTCGACGTGTTGCACTTACTCTTATAATTAGTCCAAGCTTTAATAGTTGAGAAAAAAATTAAGTATCATGTTAGTGGATAATTGCAATCATTTAGCCATGTTCTTATTTTCTTCCTGGTTTTGATTTCTTTGGTTTTTGCTATTTTCAGAATTAGCAGAATTGAAAATTTGAGAACACTCTTGTTTCATATAGCTTTCATTTTTGTGTGATAATGATTTTGAAAATTAGTGAGAATATCTCTTGTTATTTGTTAAAACTGGGCAGGGTTGTGATTAGCTTTTTGAAATTGGTTTGCAAAGTGTGTTTTCTTGACTTTATCTGGTTTGGAAAAAAAATTTGAAACCATAATCAAACATGTCCTTAGAAACTTGACAATTCTTTCATTGACATTTTTCTTTGCTGCCTCATGTTCTGAGGACAGCTGAAGTGAGGTTCACTGCTCTGTGTAGTTGTGCCTACTTTTTGATGTAAACTTCCTTGACAATCGTACTTGGATTGTTATACAATAAATTCAGGAAAGGAAAGTTATATGGTTATATTTATCAGAAGCATATGCATTACTTAATCAATCTTTGCTCAACTAAATTAACTACAAAACAATTATGTAGCTTCTGCGAATACTGAGTAAGAAAGCTAGCGTGTGGGGGCAATAAACAACTCCCTGGAGCTCGGATTTGTAAATACTCTGCATCAAGAGCTGAGGCCTAAAATAGGAGCAAGAAAACAAAAAATGTTGTCTATTATTTTTTATGAGTTATTGTATGAGATAGTTTTGAGGATATAAACCTAAGCCTTTTTTTAATCTTCTTTACAAGTAGACAAAGTAACTAGTGACATTTATTGGACAAAGTGGTCAGGTAGGACGATTATGGTAATCATCTTTAATTGCATACTGTGGTCCTGATATTTGTTTGATCCTATTTCAGGTTAACTTAGGAACAGCTTTGCTGCATCTCAATGATAGTAATTTTTGAACTATCTAGCGGTTCTGTTGAGTTGATTACTTGATTCTTATTCAGTGTTTACAAACCTTTTTTGGTGGGCTGATGTTGCGGGGTACTTTTCCAGCCTGGTGTCTTCCGGTGCCTCCATGTAAATAACAATCTTAGTCTTGCCTGTGCATGTCTTAACAGCACGATGAACGTGGTAATGCCGGGCAAGCTGGTCGAACTGCCGGTCGGGGAGCTGCTACTGGTTAGTATCTAACATCTGATTGTTAGAATTCTTTGTTTTCTTGGAAAAAATATCTTTCTTGATTCACTTTTGGTTCAAACTGCTTGTAACATTCTTATGGTAGTTTTCCACATGAAACCCATGTAATTCAGGATATCTGTCTGGGTGTATATTCTGTGAGAGAGAGAGAGAGGACATATGCACGTATTAGGCATTTGGACATAATGATGCATATTCTATAGACGACAGAACCGAGTCCGTCCTTTACAAACATGTAGAGGAACTGTTTTTTATGTCAATGGCCTGACTTGCTTTCTTTACATGTGAAGAGCGTGGGTGGTGGAGGGAAACAAAGGATCAGCATGGGGAAAGGGCAAAGGAGAAGACAGCAACTCGTGATGTGGCGCCAAAAATTGAGAAATCCCAAGGCCGAGGCGATGAGAATCGTGTTTGGCGTCATGATGGGTTCTACGAAATAGAAGCAGATCGACAACCACCTGTAAGGAAAAGACCTTCCTTTAGGGAGAAAAAGGTTACTGACTCTGAAAATGTTGACAAAACTGGAGCTGATCCTGTGAAGCCAAGCCGTCCAGACCGCCCTTTCTTAGGAAGTGAAAGAAGGGAGGATAGAGGATCCCACTACCCTCGCTATTCAGATGGACCGGAAAAACCGTCTGTAGGGGACAGGGAGGTAAAGAGGGGAGATGTTTGGAGGGGTAGCTTTCAGTCGAGGGATAGATATGGTGGCGGCAACAATTACAGAGGAAGAGATCGATTCAGTGGGAGGGGAGGGGGAGGGGGAGGGTACCGCCCAAGTACTGTCCGTGTTGTCGAGAAATGGAAGCACGATCTGTTTGAGGAGGCTAATCGAAGTCCAAGCCCAAAGAATGAAGAAGATCAGATTGTCAAGGTTGAAGCACTCTTGGCCTCTTAGCTCTGGCAGTTTCTTGAAGAGCAGCATCATTTTGTATGTCCATCGGTTTACATTGCGTGTTTGTTTAGGATTCCAGTCAAAACGTTTCCCCCTTTCCCAAAACCGCAAAATGAATGTTGTTCTGAAGAAATACTGCACATATGTGCAAATTGTTTTAACATAATCATGTTTTATGCGGCCAGATTGGAACTATTTACGTTGTACTTTTAGGGATGGCAATCTTGAGATGCTTCTGGATTCGATAGTTTTATTGGGTAGCTTTTTCCTTTGCTGTTTCCAGCCGCCCTTGGTATGTCTAGCTTCTTGCTTGCATCTGATTTAGGTTAACTAAGAAAGATTGTTTTGTTTGCTATTTTGCCCATTCATTCAACCTTCCCATATTGTATCCTGTGATCAGCAAGGTTCGAACTAGAAATTTTTTAACATGGATTGAAATATACACAAACCTTTTTTAAGTACATTTTTTTAAACTAATATGAGATTGAGAAAATATCCAAACCTCGTGCCAAGAATTGGAACAACCCAAGTATTCATGAAGAGCAGGAGAATAGAGGAAATTGTCGGAGATGTTCATAATCAACTATCCTTCATCACAAATGGTTTTGTTATTCTCGTTAAGGGTGTTGCGAAAGATGGTGATAGCTTTGGAATGAAAAGCCAGGCAGATGAAATTGACATTGTTGCGTTTGGGATATATGATGGTTGCTTGTTCCAACATCATTGGAGGCCAGCCTTGTTAGAAAATGACGTGTTGTTTTTGCTTGTAGATCAATTAATTTTGTCAAACACTCAAGAGGCTGTTTACATTGGGTGTTTATGCGTGGAGGCCAAATCATATTGTTGAGTATTGTATTAACTTTCCATTGAATATTTTTATTTATCCACCATAAGGCGTCCAAGCTGGAGTAGCTCAGTTGGCTAGAGCGTGTGGCTGTTAACCACAAGGCCGAAGGTTCAAGCCCTTCCTCTAGCGCGGTTCTCTATATATTGTTTTTCCTTCAATGATAATCTTTTTTTCCTTCTTTCCTGGCAAGATTGTGGTTTCCTCTGTTTCTGGCTAAGAAAAAGGCATCCAAGATCAAGAAGGAAAAAAACCGATTAGCTCATTTTGGCAATTCCTTTTTTTCCCATTTATTCTTCTATTAGTAGCTGTCCAATATGTCAGCAAGTGAGTGTCATTTGCTGCTCTACACTCGACTGAAGCACTAATATACATTCTTCATCTTCATCTCTGTCAGCTTAATGCTGAAATGTTGCTTCACTTGGCGCTCACTGGCAGAGCCAACCAAAAGGGTATGCTGCCCAGTGACCAGCTTCCTCTGCCCTTCTCCATCCGCCACACTCAGGTCCTTGCACACATCTATCTTTACACTCACTGACTCTGTCTTCCCCTTCTTCACCTCCACCCTCTCAAATCCCACCAGCTGCTGGTTCGGCACCCCAGCCACCCCCGATGAACTAGCTGACTTCCAGTACACCAGCACAACGTGCGTGCCATCCACTGGACCGTCATTCTTTACTCCAACCACCACTTGGAACTGCAGGTTCTTGCAATTTATGGCTGAAACGTTGATTTCTTGGCCGCGAAGAGCATTAGGCAGCAACTGTACGAGTACAGTGGAAGGTGCGGATGTTATGAATGCAGAAAAGCGGGAGTAGCTTAGGCCGTGGCCAAATTCATATATAGATTTCCCCGTGTAGAATCTGTAGGTTCTTCCCGGGAAGTTTCGAGTGGCATTGGCTCTCATGTTCATGTCAGTCATTGGCACCTTATCTGCATACTCCTGTGGGTACCAAGTGAATGGGGACCTTCCACCTGGAGCACAATGGTTTAGCTCTTATCAGTATTTGATAATGGCCTGTCTGTGGTTATTAACAATTTCAGTGCAATAGAAAGAGGTGAGGTGATCAAAAGAGAAGAACCTGGATTATAGTCCCCGAATAGGACTTGTGCAATGGCATCTCCTCCAGCTTGACCAGGATAGCCTACCCACAAAATAGCCCCAATCTTGGCGTTATTTTTTGCAAAGGAGATATCGATTGGGCTGGCTGACATAATGACAAGAATCACAGATCCATTTGTCACGTTGGCAACTTTGCTTACAAGCTTCTCTTGAAATCCTGGCAAAGTCAAGTTCACTCTATCGACCCCTTCTCTCTCGATGGACTGATCAAGCCCCACCACCAGCACCACTGCATCAGCCCCAGCTGCAGCTTTGGTTGCTGCCTCGATTTGGCTCTCATCACTGCAGCCAACATTTGCACATCCTGGCTCATATGTCACAGTCGGAACATACTTCTGCATCCCTTGCAAAGGGCTAGTGTAGCGACAAGGCACACCAGCATAGTTACTTATCATGGCTTCAGTGGCATTAGCATTAGGTCCTATGATGGCTACATTCTTGATGGTGTCTTTGTACAAGGGCAGAGCTCCCCTGTTGTCCAGCAAGACTATTCCCTGTTTAGCAGCCTCCAAAGCCAACATTTGATGATCATCAGTGCATACATCAGTGGGACCAAGTTCCCCAAATGGGAGCTTGGTGGGGTCACCATCGAAGAATCCAAGCCTCATCAGGACTATGTAATTGTAGATCAAGGCCTGGTCCACAACAGACTCTTCCACTTTGTTCAGTTTCACTGCATTCTGTGTGTACTTTCCGAGGTAATCTCCACAATTCATGTTCAAACCTGCACGATCATGTATGAATGTAATGCAAGAATGACAAATTTACTACTCATTCTCAGAAAATGATCTTTAGCTCTAAATGTGCAGATTTTCTACCTGCTTTCAGTGCTAGGGCTACTGCATCTTCAGGCGTGGCTGTGTAATGTATCGCATTGTAGTAAACCTCGATAGAGTCACAGTCAGAAACAATGTATCTGCACCAAATATTCTGAATTTTCAGCATATCCACGAAGAACTTTAGTGGATAAACGTGAATAGTATCAGAGAGGAACAAACCCGTCTAGATTCCATTTATCTCTAATAATCCCCTTGAGAAGGTTTGGATCAGCACAAGTTGGGATACCATTTACCCTGTTATATGAGCACATTACACTGCTAACATGTCCCTCCTCAACACAGCTCTTGAACGGGGGCTGATACGTGTCTTCCAGGTCCTGCAAACTTACCTGCAGCAACCCAAACAAATGTGCATAATCTCATTTATCCCTCATGCTAGTTAGGAGTTTCTGATTTTGGAATTGTCTATTATAGGATACCTTTGCATCAAAGTGAAATCGATCGATGCCTTTCCAGTTATCGACATCATATGCAGTGTAGTGCTTGCAGCAACTGGAAACCTTGAGCTTGTCACTGCTGAAGTTCCCCTCTTGACCGAGCTCCTGCAGCCCTCGAACATAATTCACAGCATATTTTGACACCACCAGAGGGTCCTCTCCGGGGGTTTCCTGTCCCCGTCCCCATCTGGGATCACGAAAAACATTGACGTTCGGACTCCAAAATGTCAAACCGGCCAACCCCACATTATGCATAGCTCTAGCCTCTGTGGACACAACCTGCCCCATCTTATACCACAGAGATGCATTAAAACTTGCACCCGAGAGAATGACTGCTGGAAAACTAGTTGCACCAGGCACAGTGGCATTGAAACGTACACCAGGGCCAGTGTTTGACACTCCATGAAGGGCTTCAGACCACCACTCATAGGCAGGCACACTGAGCCTAGAAATGCCCGTGGCTTTGTTCACCAACTGCTGCACCTTCTCTTCAAGGGTGAGGCGCGACACTAGGTCCTTGGCTCGGGCTGCATATGATAATGTAGTGTCACAGAACTGATACGTGCTCGTGTTAGGGACACTCTTATCGCAGGCATACTGGTGAGTGACACGCGGGATTGTGAAGAACAACGAGAAGAAGAGAGGTAAAAGAAAATGTTTTTTCATGACTTCCTTTCCCTCTCTATCTATTGCTCTCCTCTTTACCCCTCAGTTGGATGAAACATCGGAAGCACAAGTACTGGTTTTATACTCTAGGAAAGAAGCAAAAAGTTCCTTGCAAATTTTGTTTGCCTTGCGCACTAAAACAGGATGTTGGTTTCTTGTTCTGGGAGGCCTCGTATGAAATCAATTGACGCTGCTTAAATAAACCAAAACTAAAGCTTCTTTAGCTCTTAATGTATATGCAATAATTTAATATTGGCTTGAGACTCTGACAATTAATTGATCTTTGTGATATTGAGAGAGATTGAGCTTTCAAGCAATGGAAGTATTGGCGTAGTACAAAGATACAGTGATGAGGTTAAGGCTGCAAAGCAACAGCCCCATCTCAAGCAAGCTATGAGAGATGGAAAGGAGCTTTGCCAGAGGTGCCTTGGAAGAAATTGCAAGATGGAACAGCCAAAGGCAAGGAAGAAAGAGGAATTATATTTGGAAATTTTAATCTCAATAGAATTTTCATTAAAATGATTTTTTTTATAAATATATTTTAATGGGTATTTTCTTTTTAATATATAAATATTAATAAATTACATAATTGGATGTAAAAATTCTATATGAAATCTGTTGTTCCTATGTTATTACTATTGTATTTTTATTTTTGACTTTTGGGCGACTAAAATCTAGAATATTACAATTATTTTTATCATTTTTCTTAATAATACTATTACAAAGACAACTAATAAATAATTTTTTTAATAATTATCGAACACTTCTTTGTAACTTCACGTTTTAAGTCAAAATTTTCAACTATTTTTTATATTGAGAAACAATTTAACCTTTTCTTCTAAACAAGTTCTTTAAAACTTTTAAATTATTTTGCTGCTTTTTATTTTTTTCCCAAATGAAGGGAGAAAAAAAAATAAAAAGAAAGTTAAGTCTACACCAACGGTTTTAACTTCCTTCTCCCCTCCCCTGGCGATTTCCCCGCTTCAAACTTCAAAGCCCTAACTCTGAATAGAGAGAATGTGCGCTACACTAGGATCAAACTGATTCCAGCCCAACCATTCTCATCAATGAACCTTCCAAAACTCCTCCTTAATTTCAATCAATCAATCTGGCTCTTAATTCATTCCCTACTACAAACCCTAGGTTTCACTCTTTTTTTCGAATGCATATTCTTTCTTGGAATTTCAAGATCCAAACCATCTTCTTTGCAAAATCCATTTCATATTTTCACCTATTTGATCGATTTTTTTTTTTTTTTTCTGGGTTTCACTTGCATGTCTCGGGTATTTGAGCCACTTCGTGTAGAGGAAGAACAAATTTTTAGTTCGATCTTATTTCTTCTAGGCTTTCAAGATCCCAACCATCGGTTTCTCCAAAACCCATTTTATATTTTCGGAGTATTATGCGATTTCTTTTCTGGGTTCCGTTTGAATGTTTCAGATACTAAAGCCATCTTTTGACTACAATAATTCATATATCTTGTTTCGTGTATATTTTTGAGTGAAATGGCCTCTCTGAAGTCTGGGGGACTTGCAAAACTTCTTCAAGACATGAATGCAGATAAAAAGATATCATCAAAAGATGTCAAGAAACCTGTGTTGTTGCAAATAAGAAGCATAATTCCGATGCTGGAAGAAGGGGATTTTTGGCCTAATAAGGGCTTTTACTTGAAGGTAGCGGATTTGTCACATGCAATGTATGTCTTGTTCCCTCGTGAGCAAGATGAGATGATTTTGAGCAACAGATTGCAACTTGGGCAATTCATTCATGTGCAGAAGTTGGAGGCCGCATTCCCGGTTCCTTCCCTCAAAGGTGTCACACCTGTCCCGGGTAGGCATCGCTGTCAGGGAGCTCCAGAAGACATCGTGCCAGCGACAAATTTGGTGAAGTTCCTTGAAGCATCTAACTTGGAGCCAATAAAGGACAAGGGAATTATTTCAGAGAAGAAGACATCAACTGTTGGGTTATCTGGTTCTGAGCCTTTGACGGACAAAAGTATTGATGTTGGGAAGGGGAGGAGCCAAGGTAGGTTGCGTTCTCTGAGTGCTTCAAGAGTTCATTCTCTTGAGCAAAGAGGCGGCTTGAATTGCATCACTAAAAGATGTGATGATAAGAATAGAACTTCAGATCATTTTGACAATGATACAGATTCTGACATTCCTAAGCCTACAAGGAGGATATCAAAGAGAAGAAGCTGGACTGAGATGGAACTTTTAGATGTTAAGGAAATTTTCAACTCTTCCATGGCCAAGCACGAGACAGTACCACGGGCATGCAGTCGCAGTGCTCATGTGATGTGAGTGCGTTCACTTTTGTTTCTCCAAACATTTGTATGGAAAAATCTCTGGTTCTAAAACTGCCGAATTTGGAAATATTTTAGGAAAGGTTTCCTACTTAACCAGACTTCAGAAATGTGTGGTAAGGAACCTGAGTTGGTATGTTTTATGAATGTGGCCGAACACGAAGATGAATAATCATGGAATTTTAGGGAAATTTGACATGATCTTTAATTACCCAATTTAGCTTGTGTAATATCAGTCAGAAGCATAAAACTGCAAATTAAGTGTGCCATGAGGTTTAGTAGGCTAGAAATTTTAGTCATAGTTCATAGATAAGAAAATAATGTAGTAGGGATGGTTACTACTGTTAGTTCTAGAACCCTGGAATAGAAAGAAGGAGCACATTTTTCTATTTTTCCGAACTAAATACATCTATATTCCTTTCATTGATACTTGATATATATATATACAAAAGACATAATCCCATGATTTAAGGAGGGGCCATACCCATTACAACTTACCTTTTAACAACTTTTACAAAAAACTTTCCATAAAACAAGGACATTCATTCCTTTTTACTAACCCTCCACATCAAAATATCATTACAAAATATTCTGAACTAACTTAGGAGTTAGGAGTATCTAGAAAAATCTGACTTCAACAACTACAACTGTGGCATTTAGTATTCTTCCGTCATCTGTACTAATGCAGCTGGTTCATTAGTTGTTAGCTATTGAGCATAAAGCATAGTGTTTTTGTGGATGGTAGAATGCAGTCTTAATTCTTTCTCTATAGACAGGTTTCTCCCGTTTGTTGCCTGACAGTTCTGATGACAATTCAACTTCCAGAACAAGGAGAAGAGTTGTTGATTCATCTACAAAATCAGTTAAAAGTTCAAACAGAACCACAACCTATGCTTCAAAGAAGCATGAGGAGGCCTCTTATGCAAAAGCAATGTGCAGTGCAGTCAATGGCAAGGAAGGGGCAGAAAGTAGAATTTCATGGGACTCTCTCCCCTTGAGCCTGGCAAATCTTGGCAAGGTACAGACTTGTTTAAACTTCTCTTCGTAGTTCTTAACCGTGCTTGCAGCAACCTCGCTCCCATATTTGTCTTGAGAATTCAAAAGCTTGTGGGCGCTGCAGGATATGGTAAGACAAAAAGATGTTGCCGTGCTGGCTGCTGTCGAGGCTTTGCAGGAGGCTTGTGCTGCTGAGAAATTGATCAAATGCCTAAGGTGAACAAATATCTGGTTTAATCTGCATGGTTTGTGATCCATTTATCAGTTACTGCCGAGAAATTTGTCAGATGTTTTGACTTTAACTAGTTCATTATCTCGCAGTGATATGCAATTTCTCTTGTTTTTGTTTTTTCTCCAGGACATATTCAGATTTCCTATCAGTTAAAGGGGATGATCCACAACCATTCGTTGAAAAGTTTTTCGATCTCCAGGACAACTTGGCTCAGGCCAGACTAATGGTGCAGTCACTAACCAACATTAGTCCAACCGATATGAAGAACACAGGTTCAATAAAGGAAGTGCTGAATTTGGCAGTTGAAAGGAAAAACAATGCAACTTCATGGATCAGATCTGCCGTGGCATTTGATCTTTCTCCGTGTCCATCCTCTCCCACGCTCACAGCCACCACAGCTGCTGGTAACGCAGCAACCAGGTCGAGCACAACCAATCGAGTTTCCAAGCCAAAAGTCGCGTGTATAGTTCGGAAGCAGAGGAATGACAGTACCAACAAGGAAAGCCAAGTGGAGTGGACAAGGGGAAGTACTTTTCATGGAGCTGCCAAGTTAGCCAGAGCCTTGCAGGACGAAAGCCGAAGGTCATTCATTGGCTACATAGAGAAATTTCTAGATGGGGCTGAGAGCAAAAGCTTTTCAACAAATTCAGGAAGCTGGATAGCTGGGATGATGTGCCAGATGGAGAGAGTGAATGACTGGTTGAATCCTGTCACTACAGAGGCCAACTTTGAAAGCAGTGGATGCAAAGGAAGCCCCGCAATGGAGGATTCTGAAACAGTTTTGAGGAAAGGTGAGGAACAAAATATATGAGGTCCTATTGAAGCATGTTGAGAGGACAGCCATGGCATTGGAGAAGATGAATTTTGCCAATCAAGCTTAATTGAAGAGATTACTATAAACTTTAGGGCCTCTCTATAACTTTGCAATATATAAATAACAGAGTGTACTTGTACTTCTTTCTGTGACCTCTTTCTTTGTGTATTGTGACTTGTGATTGTTGCTGGACAAATTATACAATACTTATAATGTGTGTTTGATTATATATTCATTATGTATTTAATATAATTCTTTCAAGGATAACAATGTGAACAAAGTTTTTCTTTTCCTATTCCTTATCAAATCAAAATAAAATACAAAATTACTCTTTGTATAAATTGTTAGATCATGTAAAAATAAAATCATAAGGAAGAGTAAAATAACTTAATCAAATACAAGTATAGTATAGATTATAATAAGTTTTAAAATAAAAAATACATTATTATCAAATCATTATAACTTGAAATTTATATTTTTTGTTAATTTTCCATTATAGTTATAAGTTAATAACTATATAATACAATATTTCCACAAGTTATTTACCATTTATGTAAACATAAACCAAAAAAATCCATACAAAGGTAATTTTAGTTAACTTATGTTAGACGAAAAAAAAAAAACCACCAAAGGAAGAAACTGTCATTAGTTTGACTCAGGTAAAATATTTTATATAAATAAATTCATCTGAGAAAACTAATATATTTTGGTTGGGCTGAATATAATTAAAAACACTTTAATTTTGATTATTTTTCTGTTAACACATAAATATATGAAATTTTTATATAAATCAATGTAAATAATTATATATGGAAAGAAAATATTAACATTGAATAAATTTTGCAATCATAAAATAGTTTTATTATTACACCATTCTAAAATCATCTTTTTATTTCCTGAAAATCATGTTGACTTAAAGGAGACAAATTAAAGAAAAAAAATCTATGGCAAATAAAAGTCAGACCACAGTAGACTCGAATCTAAGTTGAGATTAAGAGTCGCAATGTCTCGACACCGTTTCCACTATTTAACTTAATTAACTTAATCGATTTATAGATTCTAAGATTTGGTTCTTTACCACTTATCAAATCGATCGAGAGAGAGTTTGACTGTTCAATTTCTTCTTTGGAAAGGTTCACTTTCAACAGAAAATATATATATATATATAGATCTCTCTCCTTGGTGATTGGAACTCGTTCTTCCTTCCTGGACTTTTCTTTTTGCTCTACAACGAGTGCTGAGAAAATGGGCCTCCAGAGACCAGTGCTAGCACTGTTTGTGGGGTTTCTGATTTTCGATCTGTGTCCTTCTGTAATTGGTCGGTTTGTGGTGGAGAAGAACAGCTTGACGGTGGCATCGCCGGAAAGCATCAAGGGAACTCACGACAGTGCGATTGGTAATTTCGGGATTCCTCAGTATGGCGGCAGCATGGCCGGGACGGTTGCGTACCCGAAGGAGAACCGAAAAGGTTGTCGGGATTTCGACGAGTCTGGGGTTTCCTTCAAGCCCAAGCCCGGTTCTCTGCCGACATTCGTTTTGGTTGATCGTGGCGGTGGGTAGCCTTTTCGTTGTTTTGGGTAATTCACCTGTTCTTTTTGTTTTGGGTAACGCTGATTGGTTGGGTTTCGAGGTACCCTTTTGTCTGTTTTTACTGATTTTAGCTGTTCTTTGACCTTTGTATTGATTCTTGAAGTTATTTGGTTGATTTTCAAGGGTGCCCTTTTGATCATTTCTGTTGATTTTAGCTGTTCTTGATTTTTTGGCTTCGATGCCTGAAGTTGTTGGCTTGATGGATACACTTTTGGCAATTTAGCTGTTTTCTTCTGATTTTGGTGGCGATGGAGGGTTGAATTGTTTGGCACTGTGGTATCGTTTTCTCACCTTTGATTAAATTAGGTGACTTTGCCTTTTAAGTTTAAGGTCTACTTGGATTATTTGGTTAATTTTGTGTTTACCCGTTTTGGCTAACAGTTGGGAGCTTGTATGTTAGTCAATGATAGGGTAGTTACTTTACCTGGTAAAACACATAGATTTACATTCTGGGATAATTACCAACAGACATATGAGACTGTTTGTTGTCAAGCTTGTCATAAGGGGTCTCTACTTTTGTAGTTGTTTCATTATAACAATGTATAAGCCTAGATTTGATTTGTTCCATCAGGTGGTGACTTGAATATAGTTATTATGTTAACTTGAACGAGTAGGTTCCTAATGAATTTTGTTCTTAATTTTTATTTTCCAGATTGTTTTTTCACTTTGAAGGTATGGAATGCCCAAAAAGCCGGTGCTTCTGCTGTGCTTGTTGCTGATGATACTGAAGAAGCATTGATAACCATGGACTCCCCTGAAGAGGATGGTGCATCTGCAAAGTATATTGAAAATATCACAATACCATCCGCATTAATTGAGAAGAGTTTTGGTGAAAAATTAAAGAAAGCACTTAACAGTGGGGAAATGGTAAATGTGAATCTTGATTGGAGAGAAGCAGTTCCACACCCTGATGATCGTGTAGAGTATGAGTTGTGGACCAACAGCAATGATGAATGTGGCTATAAATGTGATATGTTGATGGAATTTTTGAAAGATTTCAAGGGTGCAGCTCAGATTCTTGAGAAAGGAGGCTATACTCAATTCACACCTCATTATATTACTTGGTATTGCCCTCAGACATTTACGGTAAGCAAACAGTGCAGGTCCCAATGCATCAATCATGGAAGATATTGTGCACCTGATCCTGAACAGGATTTCAGCAGAGGTTATGAAGGGAAAGATGTGGTTCTTGAAAACTTGAGGCAGCTTTGTGTTTTTAGAGTAGCAAATGAAACCCGCAAGCCCTGGATCTGGTGGGACTATGTGACTGATTTCCAAATTAGATGTCCCATGAAAGAGAAGAAATACAACAAGGAATGTGCAGACGAGGTTATCAGATCCCTAGGTAAGAGCTTATCATCGTGTCATGTCATCTGAAGAATCCAAGTGATTTTTGATGAACAGTCTTTATATTTTGACTGCACAGGGCTTGATGTTAAAAAGATTGAGAAGTGTATGGGTGACCCAAATGCTGATTCTGACAACCCTGTACTCAAAGAAGAGCAGGATGCACAAGTATGATTTCTGTTTTAAGTTGTGTTGTTGAACATGTGAAGTGCCTCAACAAACTTAGCCTTATAAGAAAAACTTGGAATTAGTGATGCATTTTAAAAATATGACTGCTTAGCCAGTATATTTCTCTGTAGATTGGAAAGGGATCGCGAGGTGATGTAACAATATTGCCAACCCTTGTTGTCAATAATCGTCAATACCGAGGTCCATCTTTGGCTTTTATCTCTTCAATTAGTGAAGCTGTATGTTCTTTTGTTTCTAAAATATGTGCTTACAGGGAAGTTGGAGAAAGGTGCTGTTCTGAAGGCCATTTGTGCAGGATTTGAGGAAACTACTGAGCCTGCTGTTTGTTTGAGTGATGGTAAATTCTTACTCCAGGCTTGATATTAAAGAGTAATAGATGATGTATTTCTGATTCAGAGGATATGATATATACACACAAACATATTGTCACTTGCAGATGTTGAGACAAATGAGTGTTTGGATAACAACGGAGGTTGCTGGCAAGATAAAGCAGCCAACATCACTGCCTGCAAGGCATCTTTCCATTACTAGTGACTGATTGGGTTTTCATTCATCTATTTTCTAATTACTAATTGTTGTTCTTATAATCTCAGGATACATTTCGTGGGAGAGTTTGTGAATGTCCCTTGGTTGATGGTGTGCAATTTAAGGGAGATGGTTACACTAACTGCCAAGGTATATAATTGGTTGGATCTCTTTGTTTGTGTGTGAACCAACCAATTCTTTTGAAGTAGGCATTGAAGTGAAAGCTTCTATGAAGAAAAAGAAAGAAACTGAAAAGAGAGAACTAAACTGAAATTTGTGAAAATGATTCTTGACATTAGAGATACTACTAACCTTAACGACTAACCTTGACATTATAGGCAGTTGAGTATTTAGACTGTGAACTCAACTGATTCTGTTAGAGATACTACTGACCTTGACAGCTCTACAAAGACAAGTGGCAAGTCCTAACGAACAAACTTAACTAAACTATAACTACACTTAACAGAACTGCAGCAAATATTCCTCCGTACAGGAGGAATAGAACTACTTCTCTCAACATTCCCCCTCATATTAGGCTCTAGAACTTGTGCAGATCTGAGAGTCTTCTGTTGAGTGCACTAGAGAATTATTCTTGAATCATCCTTCTTAGAAGTCTGCTGTAGTTTATCTTGAACAACATAGTTAGGAGACAAAGTTAGGCAAAGTCTATTATATAAAAAGAGAAACCTGTCTCTAGGCAGACCTTTGGTGAGAATATCAGTTGTTTGATATTGTGTGGGAATATATCTGATCTCCGCCTCACCATTTTTAACTTTCTCTCCAACAAAATGAACGTCAATTTCAATATGTTTGGTGTGTGAGTGAAAGCTAAGATTTCCAGCAATACTTTTAGCTGCCATATTGTCACACCAGATGATAGGAATCTTAGAAAATGAATAGACCAGTGTAGTAAATAGACCTTTAGCCACAAAACTTCAATAACTCCCTGTGCTAGAACTCTATATTCGACTTCTCCAATTGACCTTGCAATCACTGATTGTTTCTTGAAACTCCAAACCTAGAGATTATTACCAAGATAGACACATGAGCCACTTGTGGATTTGTGTGTTACTCTACACCCAACATGGTGTGCATCAGTATAAACCTCAATAGATAGATCAGAGGAAGGAGTGAACAATAAACCTAATCCAATAGTCCTCTTTAAGTATCTGAGAAACCTTTGCAAGCCAACCAATGTTATTGTTTAGGAGAAGATAAAACCTAACTGATTTTATTCACCACAAAAGCAATGTCAGGTCAGGTGTAAGTCTAATATTGTAGGGAGTCAATAATAGTTCTGTATAGAAAGGGATCTGAAAACACTTCACCATCATCAATTAGAGAAGTTCCTAGATTAATGTTACAACCCTTGAGTAGAACTTACCCTCAAAAGCTAGCTGTTAAGGGGAGGATGCCCAAGAAGTTATAAACCCTACACCAAGAGACTGAACTTCCAATGTGGGACAAGTCCCATACCCTGCAGTGGACCATAACATACCACCATGCTCCGTAGCCCGACGCCCACAACAGCAGGTTGTGCACTAGCCACTGTTAGTCCTGGGCGAACACTACAATGCCAGCGTCACCTCCATCGTCGCTCGCTTGCACTGGGAGCCATGGGACAGCTCTGATACCACTGTTACAACCCTCGGGTAGAACTTACCCTTAAAAACTAACTGTTAAGAAGAAAGTGCCTAAGAGGTTATAAACCCCACACCAGGAGCCTGAGCTACTAATGTGCGACAAGTCCCATACCCTGCAATGGACTATAACAATTAACTGGTGTAGAACATGGCTTGTAGTCTTGCATACTAGCTTTTTTCAACAAATCAATAGTATATTTGGACTGAGTAAGATAGAGACCTTTGTCATCCCTGTAGGCTTCAAAATTGAGAAAATAATTCCTAGAACCCAGAGTTTTGAGAGAAAAATTAGTGTCAAAATCATGAATAATGGACTCAAGAGCCTTAGGATCTAAACTAGTGATAAGAATATCATCAACATATAATAGAATAGAATGAATAGACTTCTTATTGAAAAGAGAAGCACCAAAAACTACTCTTACAAAGCCCCATTCTTCCAAAGTTGTCCTAAGATTTGTGTACCAAGCACGAGGGGCTTGTTTAAGACCATAGAGAGACTTTTTTAGTTGACAGATATAAGGAGGAGACTCTAAGCTAACAAAACCTTTAGGTTGGGACATGTAGACTGTTTTAGTCAAATCTCCATTGAGAAAGACATTTTCATATCAACCTGTTGAATATCCTAGCCAAAAGTCACAGCTAATGAAAGGAGAATACATATAGTAGGTGTCTTAACCACTGGATGAATGTTTCAGTATAGTCTATACCAGGATTTTGATGAAAACCCTTAGCCACTAACTGAGCATTAAACTTCAAAATTGACCCACCTAGGTTATACTTAACACGAAACACCCACTTACAACCAAGCAAATTCATATTAGGAGAAAAAGGAACAAGCTCCCATGTACCATTATGTTGCAAGGCATTAAACTCTTCTTGCATAGCCTTAACCCACCTAGGATCCAAGAGAGAATCACTAATTGCACTAGGTTCTATAGTACTCACTAGAGCATGAGGTGAAGAGGCCAGAAGTTGTTTAGATTTGGAATGAGTGATCATAGGATGAATAGAAGGAAGAGGATGCTACTAAGGTTGCTTAGGTTGTGACCTAGATAATGTAGGTAATGAAGGAGAACTTTGTGGATGCACAGTAGTTATCCAAACTAAAGGAGCAGGAGATTGTACTACTTGAGGATTAGAAGAAGAAAAGGAATGAAGAAATGAACTGGGAAGAATGTAGGAAGAAGAAGAAATAGACTAAAGAAGATGGAAATAGGGTAGGAAAAATAAAATCGGAAGGATTAAACTAAACATGTCTAGAAACAAAGACTTGACCTATGGGATGTAAACATCCATATCTAGCTTGCACGTGACTATATCCAATGAAAACACATTTGATGGAATGAAAATCAAACTTGTGTTTGTTGTAGGGTCTAAGGTAAGGAAAACAAGCACACCCATTGGGTTGTTTGTGATAAAGAAGTTCAAAAGGAGAGACAAATTTGAGAGGAGAAGCTAGTAAAAGGTTAATTGTATAAACAGCTCTTTGAAAAGCTTCTACCTAGAATTTTAAAGGCATATGAGCATGAGCTAACAGTGTAAGACCCATTTCAGCAATATGCCTATGTTTCCTTTCAGCAACCCCATTTTGCTAATGAGTACGAGGACAAGTCAAAAAAGATTGAATGCCATGACATTTAAGATATGGCAAGAAGGCTTGAAATTCCCCTTCATTATCAAATTATAGAGCCTTTATTTTAGAGTGATATTATAATTCAGCAAATTTGTGAAAGGCAATGAAAGTAGAAAGGGCGTTAGACTTTATTTCAATGGATATAGCCATGTCTACCTATTATAAGCATTCACTAAGATGATATAGTATCTACACCCTTCAGTAGTACATTAGGAGCTGGACCCCAGACCAGAGATCTGAATGAACTAATTCTAAAGGTTTCTTGGTTGTAATTTCACAATTAGAAAAAGGAAGCTGATGCAGTTTGCCAAGTTTGCATTTTTCACAAGAAGAAAGAAAAGAATTGGAACAAGGAATACGAATTTTATTCAAGATCATTTGTAGTACAGAAAAGAAGGATGCCCAATTTTCACAAAAAGAAGGATGTTCCTATGAATTTTATTTGTTACTGTGTTTATTTGTGTCAGGCTGTCATGACTGACAATGGAAATTCTTGTGTGGAATAGAATTAGGGCTGGTTGAGGGAAGAATGCAGAGAGGGAGAAACAGAGATTAGAGAGATTGAGAGGGAGAGAAATTGAATGAGATGAAGAGAATTAGTTGCTATGAATATTCATCGGTGCTTCTCATTCAGTTGGGAAGCCTTTTATAGCTTCTTGGTGCCAACTTCCTGGCGGTTATCCAAGGTACAACTTCCAATAGCTGTTTTAGTACAACAGCTTCTAACCACCTTACAAATATAACCCCAAATGACAAAAATAGCCCTAATACAACCATATGGTCCTGACAATTTGGAATTGATAGTAATATGACAAATGCTTCTCAATCACATGAATCTGCAGGTATGGACAAAACATTACTTAGAAGGTTTTTATCTATCTAGGAACATTTGGAAAACATATGTTTACTCTCTGACATGATGAATCATTAGCATTGTATCCTATGGTTTCTTTAGTGTTTTAGTTAAGAAAAGAGATAAAAGCATAGTTGTCAACACCGCACCGAGGAGGTATCAGATTTGTTATTGGTACAGTACAGTACTGCTACTGGACAATTCTAGGTACTGTTTTGGACATATCGATATAATAAATTTCCAATATAAAAGGAAATTATAGAATTATATATAACTATCATTATTATAAAAAAATATATTATAAACATATAATTTAACATCACAATATAATAATGCACACAACTCAACATAAAAATTATACATAGAGGTAGATTATACAACTGATAATATAACTCATTGACATACATGAAGACAAAATAAATAATTTAAGCTGTATAGAAAAGATGTATTTTTCAATTTTTATGAAGTTTTTACAAAAAATTTGCAAAAGCAATTAAAATGCATGAATGATAAAATAATATATACATATAATATTGTCCTTTTTTATGTTATGTTAATCTAATTTTTCTTTTTATTTTTATTTTTTTTCCAAGATTTTAATTTATTTACATTATTATACATATGATATAAATATATATTGCTAGCTGCAGGCCTATGTTATTGTTGGCTGCATTCCTGTTGTAAACAGGGAGGCAGCACTAGAGCTTTAATATTGGCTGGCCGGTACTGACTGGTATTTTGAACAAAACGAAATAAGGTATAAGAGAGTATATGTACCAATAGGCGCCTGATGGTATTATATGGTATTATTCACTATGGATAAAATTGACATTTACTCCAGACTAACTAATGTCTACAGATACAATAAATGAATATATCAATGGATAACGATGTCCCGTGGTAGGTGTGCTTATAGTATTTCAATATATGACGAGCCACGTGTCTTGGTTTAAGGCTTGAATTTAGCTTTAATTGTTTTAGAAATTTCATGAAGGCGATCTTAAGCTTATTTGTTTAAGATGCCCATATTTCTGTTTTAATATATGCAATAAATATGCCATAACCGTGTGTCTTTTCCATGTACAGCAAGTGGGATATGGCGTTGCAAGATCCATGATGGAGGTTGTTGGCATGAAACCCGAGATGGCCGAACGTACACTGGTTGCCTGGTGGGTCTTGTTTCAGTGTAGATGTTGTATTTTTTTTCATGAGCAAATAGATTGAAATATTGATTCTATTTTTTGTTGTCAGCAGGATACAGATGACAAATGCATGTGCCCCCCTGGCTTCAGGGGTGATGGTGCCAAAAGATGTGAAGGTGAGGATAGTCAACTTCTTGTGTTGGTCTATTTTAGGAAAAATGGTTTTCTTGCTCAAACTGGAACTTCCATAAGATACTCTGCTACATGACTGATTTTATCTGTAATTCTTTGTTGGATTTGGGCAAAATAAGGATAGTCCACAGATGAAGCATATGAGATTTATGAGAGGGAACTTTCACTTATGATTCTTCAACCCCCTTATATCCATGCTTTTGCCTCTATACGGTTTCTTGCTATTGCTGAACCTGTCCAGATATTTGGACATCACAAGAGAAATGGGCATAAAAAGGAGATACTATTATTATTGTGTATGAAACATTCTACAGACAGAAATAACGCCTAAATCCATGACAACCCCACCCTTAATGACTGCAATCTAGTTTAACAATGTACATCGTTTTCTTATGTATATAAATGCATATATATTGAACACACGCTCAATTGTAGCAGTACTGGACTTTTGCAAGCACATGATAAAATTATATATATAAACTAATGGCTGATAATTATATACTATCCCACTTATTATCAAAAATTGTTACATGACATGTTAGCCAATGGTATGCGTGCTTCTTGTAACTAAAAAGGTCACGGGTTCAAGTTGTGGAAATAGCCTATTTGCAAAAAAGTAAGGAGAAGGTTGCATACAATACAACTCTCCCCTAACCTCTCACTGCAGAGAGCCTCATGCACTACAGACACCCTTCAATTCATTTCCTAGCTATATTTGATAAGTAAAAAAAAAAATAAACAAACTGAGACATGATGAGCTAAATATAATTTATATGCATATTTTGGATCAATATATGCTAGATTTGGATTTGAATTTAAAAAAATAAGCAAGCTATTAATCACATATGGATTATAGCAATTATATGAAGTGCTTACTATTACTGCATTGTAGGGATCAAGTGTGTAATAATATTGACCGAGTTAATATTTGTTCAGGATTTATAACGTTTTTGTGTATAGAGATGAATTTTCCAGTTGTGCAAATTTTGTTTCTAATGTTTCTAAGTTGGTGGATATGATTATTTTGATTTTACTTTGCTCAAGGCACAATGGCATACTTTTTCCCAAGTAATGTTTTACAGATTTATAGTCTGTTTCTCTATTCCATAAACCCCATTATTCTACACAGCCCAAAGGTATAAAACAAGTAGTGGCCATTCAAATACATCCCAATCTTTGTTTCAGGTAAGCTCAACACCAAACACAAAACATCCAAAGTTGAGTTGGCATAGGCCACTTTATAAGATAAAATGGATCCATATCCCGAGCCGCTTTATAGTGCAAAAGAAGATGATTTAGAGATTTCCTATTCCTTATGAATGTTTTGATGGTTTCATGACACACATTCTATGTTTAGTTCTTGGTATCATTAAAGCTGATGTTAAGTTGAATTGTATGGCAACTTTCAACGAAAAAAGATTTATACCTGTCTGTTGATCTGGACTTGATTTGTGGCTTAAATTTGAGCTTCTGACTCAATCCAACAAATTAGTAACTCTTACCTGCTTGAATAAATGCTTACTTGGTGAATCTGATTATACGTTGCTTGCTCTTGCTGCACAGATATTGATGAATGCAAAGAGAAGACAGCGTGCCGTTGCCCCGAATGTAATTGTAAAAACACTTGGGGTAGCTATGAGTGCACTTGCAGTGGAGACCTCCTGTATATCAGGGACCATGATACTTGCATAAGTAAATTCCTAAGCATAAGCTTTTTGCTCAATTAATTTGTTCAGAAATGTTTTAAGTGTCCTTGTTTTTAAGTCCTCCAAAATGGTCATCCACAGGTAAGAAGACTGTGAGATCTTCATGGGCTGCTGTTTGGGTCATTGTGATTGGTTTGGCTCTAGCTACTGGTGGAGCATATATGGTGTACAAGTATAGGTTGAGGGTAAGTGTGGTGCAACAGTACTGCAGACATTTCTCTTTGTTGTTCTCTTTTGAGTATTAGTTTTGAACTTTATGGTTTCTTGGATCTTACGCTAGTATTTCTATCAAGAGCTTACTTTTGTCTTATGTACAGTATAAGGGTTTGCTGCAGGCTTTGTGGATAAGGTGATATGTAGCCTCTCGTGAAGTTTCCTAGTTGTGTAGGGCAGTAGGGGAAGATAAAGTAAAATAACACAATTGAAGTAAAATATGTGATAACAAATTGTGAGGTCGGCTTGGATACATTGTCAAAGTAGTAGCTTTTTTTTTTTTATTCAGAAAACTATTTAGAATCTTTTCTTTTCCATAAATAATCTTTGAACAATATACGAAAGATGTGACCGTGAAGAGTGAATGATCGGAGAGCTAATTCATGTAGTAAACTCCACCTAGGGGATTGAGATTGTGTAATGATTGTGATGTTTAACTTTCGGAAGAATATAATATTCTGTCCTTGTGGAAATTTAATGACATTAAATTTCTACTCTGAACCATTTGTTATGTTAATCTAAGTAGTTAGCATCATGAGCAAGCTTGTAGTTATAACCCCAAAGCTATACCTGTATTCCCTCTGAAAATGCACAAGTTTTAGTGTATAGTGTCATCTAGAAACTCAAAAATCAGGGAAAGCATTAATTTAGAATAATTATCTGTCACTTTGTCTTAGCTGATGGATTGTCTCAGAACTTGAAATATGTGGCTTAGTGTTGCGCTTGCGTGTGGACACCTTAAATTATTGAATGAAATTATCTGTAACTTTGGTTTAGCTGATGGATTGGCTCTGAACTTGAAATTTATGGCTTAGTGTTGAGCTTGTGTATGGACACCTTAAATTATTGAACTCCATTTAAACTTGGCCTGACACTAAACATAGGGGGCCTAAATTATTGAACTTCATTTTTGAACTTAGCCTAGCTTAATGATTCTTTGTCGGATGTGTTAATTGAGTACTGGGATATTTATTTTAAATCTGTTTTTGCAGTCATACATGGACTCGGAGATCAGAGCTATAATGGCACAATACATGCCGTTGGACAGTCAATCTGAGGTTCCAAATCATGTCGACACAGATCATGCATGAGATAGGATTCGCCATCAGTATTTTTTTTTTAGAATTTCAGGTGATGTTAGATGGCCTAATGCAGCTGTATCAGAGCCGAGATTTCGAGGGTGGATCTAAAATGTACTTGTAGAAATATGCTGGACGGTAACACATTGCAAATAGGAATTGCCCTCATGTTTAGGTGGAAAGCTGACACTCTGAACTGAAGTAGGGCTTGGATTTGGGAAAGATGAAGATCAATCGGCCGTTACTTGTCAGAGTTATGTTAGCTTCTGCTTCTGGCTTCTGTGAAAAATCTTTTTCCATTGTTATTTAAGCTAAAACTAGATACGTAAACGTGCGTTCTTTAGATTGCTTATTGTTGGGATTGTGTTGATGTGGATTAATTAATATAGCTAATTAATGACTTACAGTTGTTTATTTGCCATGTTAGATGATGTTTCTTTGTTCAAGAGTTTGTGCATTGTATGCCTATGAAATCACTGTTTTATTGTTATTTAAGTTAAATTCCTTTTTTTAATTGTTTTTCTGCCTTTTCCTTTATACCATTTCTTGAGAAGACTAAAAAGTCAGAAAAACATAATTGAGAATATTAAATCATAAAGTAAGAAAGTCGCTCTATATGAAAGCTAAAATCAGAAGAATTTTTCTTAAATCAATCCTTGAAGATCTTTGATGTCGTGTATAGTTTTTAAGGAATGTCATTTGTGTATGATGTGTCTAGAATTGGTAATCCACTCGACCAAAAAATGTCTTAAAAAGTTTATGGTGAAAAGTCTGTAATGAAGATGACTGTAATCAACTATCACAGAGTTGCATGGCTAAATATAAGAAAAAATAAAAAATTATAACACGTGATGCTATAAAAATATTTTTTATATAAGTTGTTCATGTTAGAATAGAAGATTTTTTTTATATACTAAGCGAGAAAATATTTGTTGAATTTTGTCAAAAGTTACTTTTGTTAAGTCAAAATTTAGTTATAAAGTAATGGAGATTTTGAGATTATCGCTCTTGCATGGTTTCTCGTCGTTCGTGTCTTTGATTTCAAAAAAAGAGATAAATCGCAGATGAAAACTTTATTTTACTATTAAGGACAAAAAATTGAATCCACAACTTACTAATGCAAATTTTACCTTATCGTGATTCAATCACTTGATTTATGTCTTGGGGATAAAATAATGGAGATCTTTGCTTTAAGAAACGTTGTCTTGAATAAATAAAATTATGATGTATTAATTGAGTTTAATATTAACCAAACAATAATCTAGTTGAACATTTCTTGTATATATTACTGAAAATGAATGGCAGAAGAATTGTTCTTTTTTTTCTAAAGATTAAGCTCATTTCTCTTCTTTGAATTTCTTTGATATTATAACAGTTCAGAAGGTCTTTGAGGGTGAGCCTTAGTAGAAATGGCAAAGGCTGCATTTTTTAGACTAGAAATCACAATTTTGAGTTATGGAAAGAATCTCTTTATAAATCAAGGATAAAAATTTATATAAAAAACAATCATCCTCTGACCCGCGTAAAACAAAGTGTACTGCATTGCATTACCCATTTTTTCAGAAGGCCCTCGTGACAACAGCCAGGTGACAAGGACTTTCATTTGACATTTCAATCAGAATGAATCTGGAGTTCAACATGGTGAAGAAAAAACCAGATCAATATCAGGATTGGGTGGCTGAAACCAACCCTATGACAGAATATATCTGACCTAGTCGAGTGTACTCCTTCCGATACCCGTCTTCAGGCTGTCAATTTGGAATACACTCTTCCGAGCTGTAGCACCAGGCTGTGTCGTCTTGCAATGCAAAACCAGACTATATGAGACAAAAATTAATAGGGAGATAAGCCACCAGGCACACTTGCATGTTCATGCTGAACAAAATAGCAAATATCCCCCGCCCAAAAAAAAAAGCACATATAAATGAAGACGACAAATATTGTAGATAACATTTTACATGCAACAAATAAGAGCAGAAAATCCTCCTAAACCAGCAGGACTTGCAATCTTCACCAAATTAGACTGCTGATTTGATTCAGATGGATTGACTGGACCTGGACCACCTATCTCCGTGCTATCACTGGAGACTGTTCCAGTTGTAGCTGAGTATCTTTCAGCATCCTTTCCTGTTAATGGGCTGCCTCCAGTAGCAGATGCATGCATTAAGGGAGCTGAATCAAAAGCAGGAGGAAGCGCAACGGGACTGTGTTGTCAGCAAGGAACCTGGATGAATTCCAAACAAGTTTTTTTTTCTAGATTACTACTATAAGAAAATTAGAAGTCTAGCTCCCATGTAAAGAAGCAACAAGTAAATACATTAATACTACGGAACGTTTTCTATCAACATTTTCATTTAAAGTTGGGGATGTCTAGGGTAAAATTCTAGCTTGATAGCTAGTGCAATCACAAGCCCCTTTTGTGGGCTGCTTCCGGATCTCTTTGATTTAGCTGGGGATAGAGATGTATCAGTAAAGAACTATTTCTCTCTGACAAAATGCGCAGGGAGGGGGGAATTGACTCCAGCTCAGATTGTTTTGATGAGTTATCTTTTACTGGGTAGGGGCAAGATAGATGGAATGGTGTCAATCAAGAGGGGGATATTCACTGAGGTCCTTCTCTTAGGTCATTATTAGGTGGAAGACTCAACAGTTTTCCTTGGAAAGGCTCTTTGGATAGAGAGTGCCACCAAAGTGGCTTTCTTTCTATGGACAACACATCACATAAATCTATTCCCACAATAGATAACTTGAGGAAGAGAAGGCATGTAGTAGCTCACTAGTGCTTTATGTGTAAGGAGAGAGGAATCAGTAGATGACATCCTCTTTGATTGCTCAATGGCTGAATAATTGCAATGCCTTGCTTTTCCTATTTTTGGGGTTAGTTGGGTAATGTCTGCGTATTTCACTTGGACAAGGAGATGTCCATAGAGAAGATTGAGATTGTCGGGGAACATCACTCCTTGGGGATGTGGTACATATGGTGAGAAAGAAGCAGAAAAGCTTAACTCCCCCCCCCCCCCCAAAAAAAATAAAATAAAATAAAATAAATAATAATAATAAAAATAAATAAATAAAATAAAATAAAAAGCACTCTATTTTTCAGCTGCCAAGGAGAAGAATGAGAATGTTGTGGAACATCACTCCTCAGTGATGTGCATATGGCAAGAAAGAAAAAGAAGATCTTTAGAAGGTGTTGAAAGTCCCTCGCAACTTTTAAAGGATACACTTCTTGTTTCCTTTTTCTCTAATGGTAATTGAGTTAACTTATATCTTCCTTTTCCCTCTTTTGTTAATGAGATTTCCTTTTAGATAAACAGGTTGACAGTTTTTTTTTTTTTTTTTACTTTGTATAGGTTCCATCCCCTTTGATGTCCCTCTTAGTGAATCACATTACTTATCAAAAAAGGAATCATCAATGCAAGATACGTATATATATATATTTTCATCTATCATTTTTTTTTGTTCTTTTACCATTCTCTATAACCTAAATATATGTGTATATATTGTTTATGATTCAAGAGATGTTGGTCTCTCTCATTCTCTCTCTATTATGTATCATATATTATATATGTACTGTGTATATTTGCGTTGATGGGAGAGAAAAAGAGACAAATGGCAACCATGTACAAGAAAATGAGAAAAACGATTGCAATAAAGTCATGGCATCGTTGATTGCGATCGTGACTGATATATTCACTGCGACTGTTTTAGTTTCTTGTCGTGGTCATGACAGATATCTTTAACAGATAAGTGTTAAGGATATCTGATATTTGTTAAAGATATCTGTTAAGGATATCAGTAACAGATACCGATATCGGTAACTGATATCTGTTAACCGATATTCTTCGGTTAACAGATATCGGTAACGGATATCAATTACCGATATCGGTATCTGTTAACCGATATCCTTAACAGATATCTTTAACAAATATCAGATATTCTTAAATTACTTGCAATGGCTTTGAAGGCGAAGACCGACGAAGAAGCAGCAACCTTAGATGTTTAGAACAGAGGACGAGCGAGAGAGATGTTCTGATCAGTGGGGCGATTGGGGATGTGCGTGCGAGAGGAAGAAGACGAAGGGGATTTTAAGCTTATTTAAATCGGGGGTATTTTAGTCCATTCAACTCCCAAAAATCTTAATTTTACAAAAAAAAAAAATTAAGAATCATATTTTTACAAAGTTCTTCGCCGGCAGTCCTATGTTTGCAAATTTCCCCCAGCAATTGGAGTATACAGGAAGCTCGCTGCACGGCTTCATCAGATGGAAATCACAGTTGTTTACCATGATTTTAGGGGCCTTGCGTGAATTACATGAGAGCCGAAAAGATTTTGCAAGTCCCTAAGAACAGATTTACAATTGGAAGGTGCATTGCCGAATGATTCGTGTTCAATTTGCTGTAAATTGTAAATAAATAAAGAAGAGAAGGAAAACCGATCCTTTTCTATGGTTTGCCTGGGCTTTCATTTTGGCAAGGATTATTTACGTCCAGACCCCTCAACTATTATTCTTTTTCACTTTAGCCACTTTGCAAAAAAAAAGCTTATTCCCTTTTCTCTGGTAAAAAAAAAGAAAAGCTTACATTACATGGTGAAGGTGAACGCACTTAACTCTGTTTTAATTTTAAATTTCAATTAATAAGATTTGTTTTGTACCTAATAAAGATATAATAAATAAATATTATTTTAAAAATAATATATAAATTATATTTTAACTAAAATAAGGAATTTTTTGTTCCCGAATTCAATTCACAAACAATAAATAAAATTCAAAATAATTAAAAAGATGATCGACGATTTGAATTCGAACTGCCATTTTGAAATCCAACCGTACGTGCTTGCATCTTCCATTTTCAAAGCAACTTCCCCCCCCCCCCCCCCCCCCCTTCTCTCTCTAAAACCCTAGTTCTAGTTGAGCCCAGGGGATACCGGCAAGATCATGACAACGGTGCCACAGGTCCCCGGACGGGAGCTATCGGACCCGCCATCTGATGGCATATCGAACCTCCGGTTCTCCAATCACAGTGACCACCTCCTCGTTTCGTCCTGGGACAAGGTCACTCTGGAACTTTGATTTTGTGTGTGTGTGTATTTTATGCTTCTTCGACCTTCTTGGTTTGGAATCGAACTCCAGTTGATGTGTTGGGTGTGTTTCTCAGAGCGTTCGATTATACGATGCGAGTGCCAATGTGTTGAGAGGAGAGTTCATGCACGGAGGTCCCGTCTTGGATTGCTGTTTTCACGATGACTCCTCGGGGTTCAGTGCCAGTGCGGATAGTACTGTGCGGAGGTAAGTGCAATCGGTGACCCGATGCTTTGATTTGAGCCATCTCTAGGTCCTTCCTAATCGTTTAGGGTTTAACAGTTTGTGCAAAGTGTAACTTAAATTCTTACCATAGATCACCTTGTCTTTGGTCCTCCTGCGAGCTACTGTGTTTGTTATCAACAGAGCGTGTGCAATTGTGGTTGTCTTAATATGACATTTTGGTTATCTATCATGGATTTAATGCTTTTTCTTCTATTTTTTTCTGGTGAAAGAGATGGAGTGAACTCTTGGGCAATGGGATTTCATTCTTTAGCTGGCTTATGGGTTCATTTTGCATGAACCTATGGCCTAGAGATTTTGTGTATTGCTGTAAATCAATGACGACTAGAGGCTTGTTGAAGGTTGGTTTGAATAACTTAAAATGAGTGTCAAATTGTGTTCAGCTTCGTTTAACTTTATGAACAATCCTGAATGAATTTGAATCAAGTGAATTGAGTTTAAGTAGCTTAGGGGTCGTTTGATTCTGATCTTGTTTTTAGTTTCTATTTCTACTTTCACTTTTTTGAAAAGAAAAATAGGAAATGAGTGGTTTTCATTCCCCCCCCCCCCAAAAAAAAAAAGAAAAAAAAACAAATACACCAACATGGTGTTTCGGTATGGTATGTATTTTTGTTTCCATTCAATTAAGTAGCCACCTTTTCAACAACATCATTCTCAAACATAATGTTCACTTTTTATTTTTTTAACAGAAATAAAAATGAGCAGGAAATAAACAACATAAACATGAAAACTTAAAACAAAATTGGACAGGCCCTTAGTTACTTTGTAACCACAAGTTTACTGGTGCAACCGGCCGTCCTTTTTCATATAAAATTATACTTTGAATTAAAATGGCAGGCTATGCACATGAACTAATCCTTTTTTAAAGATTGAGTAGAAAGCATGTATGGACACTTTGTGGTCATCAAAACTCACCATCATAGCAGACCTTTTGTTGAAAAAGGTTTTTCTATCATTTTACTTGATGTTTGGCACATTCATACAAGCATATCAAGCAGTACATGTTGGATATTTACCTGGTGGATGTCAGTTCATGGTTCATCAATTGAAGGTAATATGTTTTATTTTTCTGTATAAGTGGTTCCCTTATACATTATATGTGATAAAAAATAAACAAGCAAGGGGCATTGCAAGTCCCACATGGATTGCTCCACTAATTGGATGTAGGCCATCAAATAGCAATCTAATGAGGAGGAAAAATTCCAATTAGTTTAGGGTTTTATAATTCTATTGTGTTATGATTTTTTTTGTTTAGAAACTTTAGATGCACGTTCAGGATTCTTTGTTTTTTTCTTTTTTTAGTTTTATTAGGAACTTTATTAGATTTTGTGATAGAATTTAAGTGAGATTAGGGTATTATATTATGTATGAGTAGATTTAAAAGAATTCTAGGTGATTAGGAATTTTATCAAGCCTATAGTTATAAATTATTCATGTAATCCAAGATTATAGGTTTGACTATAATTAATAAAAGTAAAATTTTAGAAGAGTTTTGAACTCCTTCCCTCCCCCCTCTTTTTCCTTCTTCCTCTTTCCTTTTAACTACTATGCTCTTGTCCTCCGTTATTCTCTTTATACCCTTTTCTGCTTCGTACTCTCTTCTTCTTTTTGTTCATCTTTTGTCATGTTCTCCTTATTCTATCTCCTCAATTTCTTCCCTCTTTCCTTCATTTTTTTCTCCTATATTTCTCTTCTTTTTTGGCTTTCTCTTTATTTCTCTTGCTCTAAAAGTCGTCCTCTATTTTTAGGCTTGTCTCCTTTCTTAGATTCAATCTACAGGTGTGATTTTCAAGCTACATCAGTTTGGCTTTCCATGTGCCTGGCCAGCCATGTGGCTTTGGAATACCATCAGATAACCTCCCTGTTTAACCCATTAATTTCATGAAATCCTATTTGAATTCAATAAAAATAGTAGTTTGAAAGTTTTGGGATAATATTTGGAAATTTTGAAGTTCTTTGTACTTTTAGCCATGAATTCTTTTAGGATTAAAGGTATTTCTCCTATCATAGCCAGTTCTAAGTTCAGGTGGAGGATGACAAGGAGGATTGTGTTCAGTAGCCGATGACCAATAAGTAACCTGTCAGATCTTATAACATGGATTATGCACTGGTAAAAAACTAATTGAATTTTTGGCTGCTTGAAGCATTCATTTGTAAATTATTTGTTCTTAAATTTCAACTAAGCGTCCATTTTGCTTTAAAGGTTTCATTCAGGTAGGTGTGGCATCCAAGTTTCTTAGGGGTATTCTTTTAAGTTTCCCAATTTATCTATTTTTTGGTGCTGCATTTCCCACCTTTTTTTATTGTTAGTTCCTGCTTCAACTTCTTATTCTGGTTACTGTGGATTAACTGCTCTATATGCATAGTAAGCTGCCTTCTTCTTGTTCTCCAATTAAGCATTTTCTTGATGCAACTTGGGGAGACTGGTTTATCTTTTCATCTCCTAGTTAATTTCTTCTCTCCCTTCCTCCTAAGACCTACTCACTTTTGGTTTTGCTACTTCTGTTGGCTCTGGCCATCTTAGCATCTACTGTTGTTCTAGAAGCTCCATAGTTGGATTACTGAGCCTCCAGCCACATATTTTAATTAATAAACTTTCTGCAGATATTGTTTTATCAAGCTTTAATGCTGATTGTTCTTCATTCATGCCAGGCTTGTTTTCAGCTTGGGCAAGGAGGATATTTTGGGAAGGCATGATGCACCTGTGCGCTGTATTGAGTATTCATATGCAACAGGTTGGTTTCAATGGGCTACATATAATATACTTCCCAAAAATTTATTCTTCTTAATGCTTGTATAAGATGACTTCATGCTTAACATCATCAATTGTTTGAGAGTCATGGGTGCTTTAATGCTTTCTGATAATTGAAATGTTTCAATGGCAGAGTAAAAGGAAAATGATTTATTCAGATAAAAAGGGCATACCAGGTGGCATCTATTTGTTATGAGATAGAAAAAAGAAAAAAAGAAAGAAAAAAGAAAGAAAGAAACAAGTTCACTCAACAGTATATGTTAGCAGAATGTGGTACTTTATTGCTTTGAGATACTTCATTCTTCACTCAATATTTCTGTGAATTTTTATCTTAATGTCAATTTGAAGGTTTTTCAGATGAATGACCTGGGTTTAAGTTGGTAACATGATTTTTTCTTGTTGAATGCTATTGATTATGAATCTCAACTTAATGTCTGATAATTATTTGTTCTCATGTTAATTTTTATGAAACTTAATAGTTACAAAGCTCCTTTTTGTGCTATTTACTATTTAACCAAATCATCTGTTGCAGTTTGTATGAAATCTCAGATGTAATGACATCGATTCTATCTTTTCAAAATACCTGCTCAATTCCAAATGTGATCTGAATGTGAAAATAGGGCAAGTGATCACTGGTAGTTGGGACAAAAGCCTGAAATGTTGGGATCCTAGAGGTGCAAGCGGGCAGGAGCGCACTCTTGTTGGGACATATGCACAACCTGAGCGTGTCTACTCTATGTCTCTTGTTGGCAATCGTTTAGTTGTAGCAACAGCAGGAAGGCATGTTAATGTTTATGATTTGCGGAATATGTCCCAACCCGAGCAGCGAAGAGAATCTTCATTGAAATATCAAACTCGATGTGTACGCTGTTATCCTAATGGCACAGGTATAGAACATCTTGAAATGTGAAAAGAATTTATTTCAAACGCTATTATCAGAACTGGTATTTTTTTATTGTTTGATGCTAGAATTGTATGGCAAAGTAAAATCAATCTCTTCTATATTGAAATTTAGGTTTTTGTTTCTTGTTCTCTGAAAGGAAATTAATTTTGTAGGCTATTAAGAAATAAAAAACCAGTGAATAGTCCCTTTCATGTGTATAAATCTAAGCTGTGAAAGTTTCCTGCTTATCATTAGATAGTCCAACGTATGCCTCTTTGGAGAGAGTATGTACCATTATTTGAGTTAATTGACTAGAAGGCAGATACTTAAATTAAGTATGGCCAAACCTTCTGATGAATTATTCAACTAATTAATTAAATGATTATTGAATATGCAATGCATTCTTGGTTTCATTTTAAAAACAAACTATCATGTGCAGGCTATGCTCTTAGCTCTGTCGAAGGTCGGGTTGCAATGGAATTTTTTGATCTTTCTGAGGCTGGTCAATCCAAGAAGTACGTGTTTTATTTGCTTACTAGCAGGTGGCTTAGCCACTGGTCTTCTTGATTTCTTTTTCTGGACTTCATTAATTGTGCACTATTAAGGTTTTTGTTGAATTTTGCTGGATTTCATGAGGATAATGGTTAACAAATAGGTTGATAGAAGTTCTCTTTGATCTTTATGTGACAATTCTAGTGAAGCAAAGTTCAGCCTTCCCTTGTCAACACTTACGGGATTTTTCTGTTCAAGAATATTAACTACATGTCCTAATGTGCCATGGGCTGTCCTTGGTAAAAAAACTAATGGTTTTCCTTTGACATTTATCTGGTTCTTCCATTAATATGACAGTAGTGCCCTTTTGACACTAGTGTAAAACAGTGTTATTCGACTGGACAAATGGGGATACAAAATTTCTTCCATTAGGGCCTTATTTATAGCATGTAAAGTGGAAGCATGTTCAATGTACATCACTAACAAACTGTATTTGGAAAGTATTTCACTATGTCATGACCTGCAGATATGCGTTCAAGTGTCATCGAAAGTCTGAAGCTGGAAGAGACATTGTCTACCCTGTAAATGCCATTGCGTTTCACCCCATGTAAGTTCCTTAAATTCTCCTCTTTATCTTGGCAACCGATATTTAAACAATGGTATGATCTTCACTTCTTTTTTTTTCTGGTGCTGATTTTATTTGAGCAGCTGTTTTCTTTTCAAAATTTTCTTTAAATGATGAGAAATATAAAAATAGTTATGGTATCAAATAAAGATTCAGTTACTGCATAATTTGTTGTCTTCAAGCCCAATCTGTGACTTCTTGTTTTCTTTTCTTCGAGAAATAAGCTTTTAAGGTGTGATTCATGCTTTAGTTGATTGAAGGGTCGTCAATACACACAATACTGATTGGTGCTATGATCCTCCCATCTGGGAATTGATCTTTATTTCTTTGTCCATCGTCCTGTCCCTAGTAGTTTGCTCAATAATTTGACCACTTGTGTCACTCGCTTTACAGTTTACGTAGGTGCACAGTGCACCAGTTGGTGCAGTGGGATGCAGGATTTTTTTTTTTTGGTTTCTTTCCCTGTGAATTTGTGGCTCTTGATGCAAAACACAAGATGGACTCAATGATGTTTGCATGTTTTATGTCAACTTGTGGACTGTGATTATTAAACCACAAGAGAACGTTTTGAAGATGAATTAACAGTTTCCTTTAGTGAGCTTTGTTAAGTTTGTTCAAAAGTTTAAGAACCATGAATGATGACTGTATAAATCACATTAGAGTCGGTTTTATCATTTATATAACATGATATCACGCAGTTTGAATGACACTGATGCTAGCATGATGCTTATGGCTATTCCTTTGTATCTTTCCTAAAATACTAAACCATTTCTTACTCAAAAACAAACTCAATATACAGCTACGGTACATTTGCAACGGGGGGTTGTGACGGTTATGCGAACGTATGGGATGGCAACAATAAGAAGAGGTTGTATCAGGTAAGCTGTATGGAGAGAGACGAGGCCGGCATTGTAAAGCTAATTAGCGCTACAAATTCACTGACATTGCTCTTTATCGGTTTTCTGCATCATTTTCAATCTGCAGTACTCAAAATACCCAACAAGCATTGCTGCCTTATCATTCAGCAGAGACGGTCGACTTTTGGCAGTTGCATCCAGTTACACATTTGAAGAAGGCGACACACCGTAAGAATCCCCCTCGTGTGTGTATTGGTTTGGTTTTGCAGTGGCTGACTGCTCTTTTTTCCCTGTTCAATATGCAGCCATGAACCGGATGCCATCTTCGTAAGAAGTGTGAATGAAGTTGAAGTGAAGCCGAAGCCAAAAGTGTACCCCAATCCTACAGCTACATAAATCTGAACCACGTGCAGTCAATAGTAGTTTTAGCTGGGCCATATTTGTGTTTATTGTGTAAACTGCAAAGCTTCATTTTATTTAATGAAGCTTCTCAAACTCAGAGAGGGACAGCTTATTTCATTAGTTTGTTCCAAATGTATCTGACTCTGAACTATTTCAAAGATCAGCAACGTGCACAATGAATCACCATGACTTGCATCCCTACTAAATAGGGTAATTGTTTGTTAAATGAAGAAATTGAAAATAATAATTTTACCCTTTTTAATTAAGAGGGTTAATTACAGCGATTACTCTTCATCAGCTTCTACATCATTTAACTCTCTTGAACGTAATTAAAATGTCATCAAGAACCCCATGACGGTAATAAAAATGCCTCCCATTTCATAAATAGCTTTTTTTCTTTAATTTTATTTTGAATGGTAAATCCAATTAATTAGCCAGACAACTACGACTGCAACATCTCAGGTGTGGAGGAGAAATTATACCTTTTTCCCGAAAACCAAAGCGTGCAACATTTTGCATAACTAGAATACCTATCTATGCAATATTGTACATGAGACAACTGCTTAAATGCCACTTTGCAACAATGGAACATAGTTGGACAGTAAGCTACAAATTCCATCATAACTATTTTTGCCATTATAAGTGTCAAGTGAAACCAACTGGTCCAACTCCTCCATTATGCAAAGATACAGATGATCACGGTAGGCATGCCAACTTTGTAATTACCTAAATCCAGAAGGAGCTGCCTGTGGACCAGCTCCTGATCCTCTCCTCATGGCTTTTGATTGGGCAAGCATCTCATCATAATTCTAGACGAACAAAAGCTCAACATTAAGATGGATGCACAGAAGGCCAAGTTAAAGAAGATAATAGGACAGTGTATGATAACCCTTACCCGTTTCTCAAAAGCAGCATCCCTTGAGTCAATAATCTTGTCAGCAATGCCATAGGCAATCGCTTCTTGTGCTTGAAAATATTTGGGGCGCTGAACGTCCTTTGCAATTTCTTCCTTTGATTTCCCAATTCCTTTGGCTAACAGCTCTATGTAATACTCGGTGTTTGCATCAAGTTCTTTGGCCTGAAAGTATCATCTCCAAGTCAATTCACACATTCATACACGTGTGTTTGTGCGAGGAGAGAGAGAGAGCGAGACCTTGATCCACATATCTATGACAGCCCCACTCGATTTGTTGACTTTAGGGAGATATAGTTTTGCTGCAATGAAAATAATGTGAGTGAAAAACCATTGCTTTCACATGATATACAGGCCATAGGCTTTATTTTGGGATTTTGAAGTGATAAATTCAGCTATTGCTTTCACATCAAATATGCATAATACACATGAATTGATGAATACATGCTTTATAAGAGCTTCTAGTGATGTAAATAAATATCAATCTTGAGCAAGTGCACACTAAAGTAGGGCAGGTTGAGGAAATAGCCCAGGGTAGCTTGAAATAGTTTTGCGGTGCATTTAGGGGAAGAAGAGATATGAGATTAAGGTTCAATTCAGAAAGCAGTAAATTGCTGAATTTTAACATCTAAGCCATGCTAGTGGCTTATATTAGGCTCTCAAGGTTAAACCATTGAACTGAAGACCAGAAAATAAGGGGAGGGGCTAAGATCAATTTAAGCTCATTTTCAGGTTAGGGGCTAAAATAAACCTTTTGGGGGACTGTCACAGTCATCCAAGTATATAATACTTTTTGAGTTTTAATAAAAGGAGAACAATACTGTAAGTGAAACTTTTTTCCTCTGAAACAATTTAAGATGATCTATATAGAGTAGAAATGTAGATATCTGTAGTCTGAAAAGAATTGCTCTAGATTCTACTATGGCAATACATAATGATTAGCAATTCAAGAAAGTTTAACTAATTAGATATTCTAAACAACCTATAAGACACTTTAATTGATCTGCAATACAATAAGGGGGTAACCCCTACACCCCCTGCCAGCAATTGCAAAATCACCAATGTACGACCACCACCATCACAAGCTTTAACTCAACTACACTGGGTCAGCATTATGAATTTGAGCACTCCAATCATTTCTATATTGCCCATAATCCATGTAGAAAACATCCCGCAATTTTTAAGGCACTTATCTACTAAGACAACATTCCTTTATTGTGGTTTGGGACTGACTTTAATAATGAGGAATACTTTGTTTCAAAATTAAAAGTTCAATACTCCTGCCTCTATAAATTTCAAGGCATGGCTCATTTGAAATTTCAAATTTCCCTTTTTATTATTGGAAACCTCTACTTAGCCAACCAGAAGTAATGGAGATACAGATTTATCAGAAGAAAAAAAGCTGAGAATGTAGAAAGCAACATCATCATATTCTTAACAATTTCTATGGGCAAATTATAAATATTTCACAAATAAAAAGTTATAATGCTCTTAAGGGAAAAATGGATCATACTGGAAGAATTTGGCTGTAAAGCACGGTAACCTTTGGTTCCAAGTGACAGAAGCATTGCTGCTTGACCATATGCCATGCCACAATTCACTGTGTACACATCTGATTTGCAGTACTTCGGAGAGAGAAAGAGAGAGAGTCAATTGGCCATCAAATAAACTTTAAGGGAAAATAAACACATATGCCAACAACAAAATTGAGCATCTCCTTTTGAGTATAATCTAGAATATCTAGGGATCTGGGCATTTACAGATATCTCATCTTACCAGTTCGGGTACAATTTCTTCTGTTCTCTTTTATATTCAGTAGCATCTATTTCTTGTTAATCCATAAAACTTAACAGAATTCATGAATTCTTTACTTAATTTCCAGGAACATGTTTATAGAAGTATTTCAACATATGAGCATAATCCTTACACCCATGGTGTCAGCAATTGCATATGCCTCTGTTTCAGATCCAACAGTCTCCATCTTCTCATTCTGGTCAAATGCATTGCGGAAACAAATCAATAAAACTAAGGAATACCAACTTTAAACATGACGAGCAAGGAGAAAGTAAACAAATATAAGCAGCATAGTAGCCAAAATTCATGTAATGCAGGAGTCTGAAATAAATAAACAGCGAGAACTTCAATATTTTAAAGTATCAACCTGGGTGCCAGGAGAATTTATATACAGATATATAGGCTTTGATGGGTTATCATAATCCAACCACATGAACTGAGCAACAAGGAGCTCTGTTACTGCTGGTACAATCTGTATTTTTCAGAGAAGAATATTATAGGGAACAAAGTCAGCAGACATGCATTGCAACAGAAAAAAGGAAGCCATGGTCATTAGGGAAGAAATGATAAGGGGAAAAAAGTATCATTCAGTAGCTTACTGGCATGCCTAGGTACACAATACGAGCATCCAAAAGTAAAGAAGGTAAATCAGGAGGAGCAGTCCTGGGTCTTCCGTATCCTCTAGCTCCTCCACGGTACATGCTTACACTCATGCTGTATTTTGAAGGACCCCTTTCAGTCATGCCTCTTAGGCTCCACATTCCCCCATGATTCAAATAATTGTTAGCAGATGAGATGCTTTCCTGTCAAAAGTTCTCCAGGACTAAGTTAATCACAGTGAAAACAGTATTTGGATCAGTTAGTTTGAAATAAAAAACAAAGGGTCCATTTTGAGTTTTTTTTTTATGCGTTCACTTTTATTTGTTTTTGTTTCATTTTCATTTTCCATTAAAAGAAATAGAAACTGAAAATTGCATTTGATAAAGTTGTCATTTTTCAAAATTTTAAAAATAAACACTGAAATGATGTTTAATAAAAGATATTGTGCACCTATCTGATGATTAAATGTGTAAAAATTACTTACATTGACAACAGTACCCTTTCCTTACAGGGAAAAAAAAATGGCAGGTTGGTTGCAAGATGTTTGGCTGATACAGAGGTATGGAAATGAAAACAGCACACTAAACATTGTTTTAAAGTTTCCCTTCCAAAAAAAAGTGAAAATAGAAACAGAAAGCTGAAACAAAATTGGATGGGCCGCCCTAAGCAATAGCAAATATCTAAACTTTACCTTTCAACAACAGCCAATAGCAAATATCTAAACTTTACCTTTCAACAACAGCAAGGCTGATTAAGATTATCAATAAGCAACTTAAATGTAGAAAAGAGAGCAAACCTCTGTGACACTTTCAGACTGCCGGCGGACAGGGTTATCTTCAGTCATGAACATGTCCATCTGAGAAGGACTAAGTCCATAAAGATATTGAGGGGCATTCTTGTAATTTTCAATCACTGTGAGGAGGAAGATGGAAAAATGATAAGTTATCAACTTATCATTAAAGAATGTCCAGATAGATCATAAAACAAAAGTTCAGCATTGACTAGAATTATATAATGGAATCAGATGAAATATCTGAACTTGATAGCTTTTTAAGTTCTTGAACAACATGCCACTTTATAGTAACCATAATACTCAACAAAAATAAGCCCTTTTCTATTCTAGGGCCATAAGTTTGCTTACATTATAGCATATCATATCATGACATCATTTTCTCAATCCAATTTAATTTTCACCTCCTTTCATCCCTAGGATTACCCATCAATCAGGGTATTCATTTTTTCTATGGGGCACTTGTTAATAGTTGTACACGCCCAACGATCTTGATAATTTAGACCTCCTAGTTGTATTCTAAGTTCTTTTCCCTTTAAACTTTTCCTGTATAAGTAGCCACCCAAGGGGAACTAACAGTACTTACATCATGATGATTCCAGAAAATGATAGGAAAAAAAATACCCTACAACTCATCCCCCCCCCCCCCCCCCCAAAAAAAAAAATAATAATAATAATAACAATAATATAAATAAATAAATAAAGACTTTGAAGAACTAACCAAATCCCCCTAAGCCACAAAAACAACACAAAATAAGAAAGGTTCCTTTCACTTTCACAGAGAAAGTCTTATTCTCTATGCCCTTAAAAGGTCTCAAATTTCTTTCATGTCATACAAACCACATAATGCTGAAAGGAATCAACCACCAAACATGACAATACCTCCTGCGTGGACAAGCCCCAGCCAAGAATCCAAAAAAATCGATAACAGGAGCTGGTATCACTCACTGCAAATCAGAGGAGGATAAAAACCAATTCTAAATATGCCTGGTCAGTTCTGTAATTCAAGAGTAAATAATAAACTGACCTCTCTTCCCTCCTACACAGACAACGTCATCTAGCACAACGTAACTTTGACTCCCCAAATTATCAGATGCAAAGATGGAGTCAAGCACGGTTGTCAGTCACCCAAAAGAAATAGTAGGATGTTTATTGCGTTCAAGATCTATTTTAGATCGTCTGAAGTTTAATATTTCTAGTTTCTAGTTAATGACTTCCAAGCCTAGGATTTGGTTCCCATGAAGAGTTTTAAGAAATCGTAGGAATTCACTACTACTGTCAAAGTGTCTACTACATAAACCCAGCAATCTAGTGCAATAACTCACAAACCAGGAGTGCTGTCTAGATGAAGACCAAGGCGCAACACACAAATTCTGTATGAGGTCAATCCTAGTAACAGAGTACTATATCCCTTACACTAGGTTAACCTTGGGTGGATGGATATACTTTTAGTGGTATAATTTTTGGCATATGCGGAATCATTTTCTACTCGTCCTCTCACAAAAGATTTAAAGAAAACAATTCCAATTCCTCATTTTCTTTTACAATCATTTCCCCTTCGTCCGCATATCCAAGATCAAAACTTAGGCTTAATTTCTTTTATTGAGCGTTACCGCGTTCGTATTTTACCAGGTAGGATTAGTTCACATAAAAGTTCAGGTGCATACAGGAAACCCTAAAAGTATCGTTTCAATTCGAACCAAAGAATAGCAAGAGAACGAGGAAACAAGCACAAAACTAGAAACGCGAAAAGGCCAACAAAGCAAAGATAAAGGTTTTGGTACTGACATCCATCTTTGAGGTTTTCTTCTCTGAATTGCTTGGGGATGTGGTCGAGATGCTTCGCCGACACTGGCGACCTGAAACACCATCTCCGAGCTGTGGTAGGCCTCGCATTGGCAGGAGATAGAGCGAAAGAGAGACTAGTACCATGAAGAAAAGGCGTCTTGGGGACGCCAAAAGCAGTCCCGGCTTCGTGGCTCTCGATGGATGAAGCGGAGAGCGATGAGAGAAGCGAGGTAGCCATAGAGAGAGAGAAATAAAGAGAGAGAGAGAGAGAGAGAGAGAGATTCTAACTCAAACGAGAGGCGAGCTCAGAGCTGATTATGCCAAAATTGTGAATGAGAAAGGTGATGAAAGCGTGATGCGTGATATAATGGGTTTGGGCCCGGCCCAGCCCATTTTGAGGTTTGATAATAACTGGCCCAGAATATAAATGGATCGTAGTGACGTCATGAATGGCGCCCCGACGCCACCACGCATCTTCACCTGCAAAGATAAACAAATTGAGCTCTCATAATCTCTCTGTTATCTTCTCATTTTTTTGTTTTTTTTTTTTTTAATTATAGAAGCAGTAATAATAAAACTTCATAAATTATTATGTGTAATTTAATTAAGTTCAGAAATGTTGAAAATGTTGGGCATTTCTCAAGCTTCTACATTTCTTTTCTTTTTTTTTTTTTTAGAACGAGTTGGATTTGGGTTAATTAGTGGATAATCAAGAATTTCTTCTCAAGTTTGTGGGGAAAGCAGTTTAATTTGAGCACCAAAAATATGCTGTTCTAAGTTACAACGTTTTAGACTCTTCATGAATAATCATAGTGAATTTTTTTTTAATATATGTATTTCTTTTTCTAATTCAATTAAATATGTATGTTTTATCAATTTGTTTAGAAAATACCTTTTAAGTAAACATAAAAAAAACAACCCATTTAAGATGCATTTAATACACTTTATTTTTAACATTGGAATATTTTTATTGATTCATAAAATATTTTCAAAAATTATATAAAAATATTTAGTGTTAAAAATAAAATACATTAAATCAACCTTAATAAGTGTCACACGTTAAGGTTTTGCTAATGAGTGCCTCCATTTGAAAAGAGAATTTTGCTAACCTCCAAACCCTATACGGAAAAAAAATTAAAAAAATAGTGCATTTATTAATGTTCTTTGCTTTCAACATTCGAATATTTTTTAGTGATTGATAAATATTTCAAAATAAAATATATTTATTATTGACCAATAGAAGTGTTTATTATTAATAACGAAGTACATTAAATGTAATTTAATATTTTCAAATAATATATATTTATTGTATATTATTTTTAGCTATAAAATACTCTCATAAATTAACGAAATATTGAAAAAGAATGTACATTTGTTATGAACTAATAAAAATATATAATAAATATATAAGTTTTTGAAAATAATATGCATTTATTTATGGTGGCTTAATCATTAATTAGTAAATTTAATGGATAGATGATGATAATGAGCGATTTTTAATAAATTTAATTTAATACTGTAAGCAAAGGTCTGGTCTGTGTTTGGCAGCCAAGAAAGGCACAGGAAAGTGAAATGGCAGACCACTTGGGAAATTAAGATTCCACTAGGAAGGAAGTGATTATTATGCAAGGAATGACTCTCAACTAAATTACTTTTGCAACATTTAAAGCTCTGCCTACTTTTTTTGACGCCTTTAATTGTCATTTCCAAATCATCAATTTGAATGGTAATATTATTATTATTATTATGCATTCAACGGCAGCTGCAGCTGCCTGATTTGAGCCGCTACTTGAATTTGAATGGGTTTTGTGTTTTATATTATAATATAATAATAAAGTTGAATCACATGGAAGGTGGTTTTGAATTCATAAAGGCCCAAATCTCCCAACAGATTTTTGTTTGTTTTTTTTTTAGTGGATTATTATTATTATTATTATTAACATTTAACAACCTTACTGCTTAAATAACCATTATTGAGTATCATTTTTTAATTTATTATTGAGAAACGATGTGATCAGTCACATGAAAGTGCTGCTGCCCCACCCTCGTACGAGTAACGAGACATCCATCAATTAGGAGGAGGAGTTGTACCCCACCACGCATATCATTTCATCGGTCCTCAATTGTATTAACATCGAATATCAAATCATCAATTCGTCATGCATGTGACTCTGCAAGCCCCATCTACAGTACATCTAATGTAAAATTATATTATTAATAATGCCCCCACCACCAGAGATAGTCCTGCTTCGGACCCCTTCAGTGAGATGTCCCTTTAATATTTAAGTTATTATGGACAGCCTTGAGTGGCTTCAGAATGGGTTAAGCCCGGGAAAATAATTAAACGTTTGTAAGAGAAATTAAAGATTTTAAGTCTCTTGTGCTTGTCACCAAAGTTTGGTACCATCTTAAATGTCGTACCTTATCAATTAAATTCTTAAATTTTTATTAGAGTTTCCCGTAAGTTAAAGATTCTCTCGAATGTTGTTGTAGCAAATATCTCATCAAATAAATAATTTTTTTTTAAATAAAGTTTTCCCAAAGAAATCCTGATTTTTGACGTAAGCATCGCGGCCTTTTCTTCTCACGTTCTTATCCCTGTTTTGACAGAAAGTAATAAAAAAAAAAATCCACGTGGCCCGACCTCGAAGCGTCAGCTTGAAACGAATGGCCACGTGTTACAGAGAAAGGGTCCTACTGGGCGTGTATTCAACCACTCGCAGGCCTGTCCCGTACAGGAGGAAGCCAAAGCCCTGTGCTGCCGCCAAGTGCGCAGGTCTAAATACTACGCAACGTGTCAGCATCCTAACAGCATAGCGCGTTAGCGTGCCGTGTGCCAGAGGATGTTCCAGTCGGTGAAGTGAAGGAACAGCCCAGTCTGCCACTCCCATACTTAAATTGACATAAACATCCTTGCCCTTGGGGCCACGGATTAGCAGAGAGGAGGGATGTTATGGTAATCCCGCGCTTGGACGTAAAATGATATGATAATGAGAACAGATAGACTACGTCCAATGTTTCTCGAGAAAATGGGGGGCGTCTTCTCCTGGGCAGCCAACCAGAAAGAATTCCTGGAAGGTTCGGATAAGTAAAAAGAGAATTCAAAAAATAAAATATCCCATGAGGACGGAATATTAAAATTTATTTATTTAAAAAGAAGAAAGGCGGCAAATGTGCTTAATTAGCCAATTTGGGTTCTCTGTGTTGCGTCAGTGATGAAGTAAATAATACTCATAGTGGGCAAGAAAGAAAGAACAGAAGAGAGGAAGAGCATATTACTCGCGCGCGGCCGAATCAACAGAGAGTCAAATCTTCTCATCGCGGTGCGTTTGGGGAGGGTTCAGATGAACCGTTCAACGTGCGTGTTCTGTATTCTGACTTTGGAACAAGTCAGTCACCAACAGAGAGAGAGAGAGAATATCAATTCAAAGGATAATATCACTTATATTACTTCACACAAATTAAAATTATCAGTCTAACAACCCCTAACTCCCACCTCCCCCATCGCAAGTGTCCTACCATAACTCCGACTCTTCTCTGCCCACTCCACACCAGCCGGGCCATGCATCTCTATTTGGGTTGTACACGAGATATTATATTTCAATTTAAAAAATAATAATATTCATAATTCCCTCTTAACTCACAAATTGACCCTATATGAATATGTGGATATGTGTTTGTGGACGGATAGCATAAGAGAATAAGAATATCGTCTGAAAATAAAAAAAATTGGGTTGGACATAACCCACACAACACCTCCACCGCCATTCCCCACGCAACTTCCCAGTCCGAGCTGTCTCTCTCTCTCTCTCTCTATCTCCCCCCCACCTTTTATAAATGCCATCTTTCCCCTCACTCATTGCTTCACTCCGTTTTCTTCACAATCCCAAAGCAAAGATGGCTCTCGAAGCGATGAACTCTCCGACCGCAACCGCCGCGCCCTCGCGGTGGTTCGACGACAGCGCCGCCGACACCCACAGCCTGGAGCCGTGGACCAAGCGGAAGCGTTCCAAGCGCCCTCGCAGTGAAACCCCACCAACCGAGGAGGAGTACTTGGCTCTCTGCCTCATCATGCTAGCTCGCGGCGGCGTCGCCGCCTCCAGCGCCACCGCCAACACAACTGACCGGCGTACTGATCAGTCTCCTCCTCCAGCTGCGAACCAGTACAAGTGCAGTGTCTGCGACAAAGCTTTCCCCTCCCACCAGGCGCTCGGCGGCCACAAAGCCAGCCACCGGAAACACGGCGGCGCCGAAGAACAGGCTTCCAGCTCCACCGGCCCCTTCGTCAGCGCGCTGAACCCCAGTGGCAGGACCCACGAGTGCTCCATCTGCCACATGAGCTTCCCCACCGGCCAGGCCCTCGGTGGCCACAAGCGCCGCCACTACGAAGGCGGCAACCACCACCACCACAGCAGCGCCGCCACTATCTCGTCAGAAGCCGCCGGCTCGAGCCACAGCCACAGCCACCGCGAATTCGACCTGAACCTGCCGGCCAGCCCCGAATTATGCTTGGAGCTGAGCGTCGGCTGTGACGGAAAAAGTCAGCTTTCCCGCGACCAAGAAGCCCAGAGTCCTCGACCCACGAAGAGATCTCGTTTATCCTCTGATTCTTCACAAGATTGATTGATTGATTAGTTTCAGATTAGGAATTCAATTTCTAGTAACTTTTCCCTTCTTTTTTTTTTAATTTCATGTAGTTATTTAAATTTAGTCATCAGTCATTAGGGCATTCATTCATTTATTGGTTCCTTGGTCGAATTATTATGATAAATTCTCATTTTAATGAAGACGTTGTTACAGTTATATTTATCTTTCTATTTGGCTCCCCAAAAAACATGTAGAGAAGGAGGGTAGTTGTACAGCGCATGTTAGTTGGGGATGAGAAATCAGAATCTGACGAGCGGATTCAACGCTGCTGCTTTATCCGGAACGTGTCCTTAGCTTAAGGTTAAGGCGGGCGGCAGTGGTGGTGGGGTGGGGTGGGGTAGAGGATTATATAAAATGATGATTCCAGGAGCTTGGTGTTGTTGGTGGACTACTTTCAAAGCGTCCGCTGTGATCCGGAAATTGCCAGGCAACAATGACGAAGCTTCGATTCAATTGCTTTGTTTGGACGGCTCTTACAGCCAGCTTGGATATCAAGTTAATTTGTTACAGAGATTTCTTTCTTTATTATTATTTTTAGATAATATTTCATAGAGGGTCCTGTCCTGTCCTGGTTGAACGAGAGCGTAATTGACGAAAATAAACTATTGACAAACTAATTCAAGTTGCGGGCGAAAAGATTAGCTCAAAAATGTCTCCTCCTCAAACCTCCTAATCCAATCCAATCCGGTCCGGTCTTTAGATATGGAGGATGGTTTAGGCTTTTCTGTCTGTGGGATTGACGAGACCTCATAGCTAAGTAATTTTTTATTATATCAAAATATTTACTATAGTAAATTAATTAATTTGAGTTTAATTTTAATCGTAGTTGTTTATAAATATGTGAAATCAATTCAAAGCATTAAAATATTTAAATTGATCTAGCGAGGTTAGGTTGGGTTTTCTAATGTACTTACAGTTGAATTGGGACGTGGGTTGAAGTTTATTAAATATCTTATTTACTAACTCAGCTCAAAACACCTTTAAAAGATTCAATAAATTTTAATTTATTGAATTTTCTAAAAGATTAAAAGGAAAAGTGATTTGAAAGAAAATTCAATAAATTTTTACAAAGAATAAAGAACCTAGCGGTGGGTTCTTCCACAATTCCACCACTCGTTCGAAGCAGCGGTTGTTGGCTGCAACAGCCGGCAATTGCTACTTTAATTTGTGTTTTTTATTTTTTTATGTGTATGTCAAATTATAATTTTTTGACAAAATTTTTAATAAATAACTAAAGTGTAATAAGATTAAAAAATTTAATAGTTATTATAAGACAAAACTAAAGTACGAAAATTAGTTTATTACAAAACATGTAGTTTAGGGACCACTAATATTATTTACCCTACAATAACTATTTCTTATTAATCATCATATAAATGACATTTATCTTGATAAAAACTCAATTTACTTAAAATTTTTCATTTTGAGTGATGTGTACAAGTATGATTTGTCCGAGACTCCTAAGCTTAATAGAGAACTTATCGAAGAATTATAGGATGAGAAAGAAACAAACAAACAAAAAAAAATCTATAGCTAATAAAATAACTCTAAACTTATAATTTTAGAGTATGCTGTAGGTTTTAACTAACCTATTTTCTCGACTAAACACATATCAAGCACAATAAACAGAAAATGAAAGATTTAAACCACAACTCACACACACAAATAAAGACACAACGATATACGTGTTCGGATCAATAGATCTTACTCACGACAGAGACTCCGCCTCTAGTCAATCTACTAGATTTCTCAAGTTTACAATCGATTACAAGATCATCACACTGAAGTAAAATAGTATTGCAAAATACAACTGAAACAGAAACAAAAAACAAGAACAAGTATACATCTGTTCTATACCGATCTCGTGATCAAGGCTAAGGATCTGTTCTTTCAGCCAACCAATCTCACACGCCTCGGGCGTTTAAAACAATATAGAGATTAAGCAATACAATCACTTACCAACTGATCTTACCATAGAAACATCGATTTGATCGAAATAGGAGAAAGATTCACAGGATATGTCTCGCTTCAACAATTGTCGTTTAAGGTTTCAGAAAGAGAGAGTACGAGAGAAAATATTAGAACATTCTTGAGATTAAGGCATCAGATTGCCCTTATATAACAACGCCAACATGGACCAACGAATGTGCTAGGCCAGCAGAGAAAATGCAACACGAAATGAATATGGGCTCGGCCCATAACAAACTCAACAGCCCACATATAACCAATAGCCCATAAACATATCAGTAGAATATATATATATATATATATATATTAAACGACATTTAAATTTGTCGACGTTCAGAATTGGTCGACGGTAATTCGTTGGCTCGCACTGGTGTGATGGATCCGAGAGGGAAAAGATGGGATATCTGGTTCGATTCATCGACTTGCTGGCCCGTCCCTACAAGGTACTCCGATGCCCAAGTCAGTGAGCGAGTAAGTTAGTATGTAAGGTATTTGTCAGTGGAAAAAACATACTCTGGCTCTCAAAAGAGTTGGTTGATATATAGAAAGACGTGTCTTCTTGCATGCGTTGTATGTATGCAGATGATGGGATGAAATAGCTGGCGTCAGCAAGAACGTCCATGTAGCAGCAAGGCGTCGACGAGACCCTCATTAATGTGGATGAAATCCCTTATTAATGAGGATGAGATCTAAGGTGAACCCGCGAAAACCCACATGCGACTGTAATGATGTTGCTGCAAAAGGGCCAGGATGGGACTGACATGGGCCAAGAAGGCGGGCCTAAATGGTCCAGTTGAGATGGCTCCTGACCTACTAGTATTTCGTGGCATATGTCCCTCCCATCATGTGAGCTGATCGGCTGGGCCAACGAACTATAAGGGTCGCTAGGAGCTCGCTCGAAATATAGCTGGGAGTTTGCTCGAGTAGGTTACCGAGTTAAAGGCATTACTGGGAGCTCGCTTAGCCCCGCCATACGAGCTTGGACTCCAACGATGTGGGAGCCTGTATCAATAAGCTCAGCTCGAGGTCTACTGGAACTTAAGCGATTGGGCCGGCCCATTGAATTAAGACCAGCCCATAAGAAGTAGAGCGAGAAATACCCGTAATAAAATTCAAAATAAAATGAATAACAAATGCAGCTCAATAATTTCATATAATCAACATGCAATCAGATTTAATAAATCAACATAAAATTGAGAAATCATTTTGAATCACACAAAATCAATATATGCGAATTCGAAAGAGGCAACCATTAGAAAGACATGAAAGCAAGTAAAAGGCCGCAACTTACAAAGGAAGCAAGTAACTTTAAAAGGCCGCAACTTACAAAGGAAGGAGAAACCAACTCACATATTATAACATCTTGTATCGAACGATAGGAAAGATCAGAATAATTTATCTTGATGGGTCTACGCGAACTTTTCAAAGGTCACCCATCGTTAAGTTTTCCCAGCTCAAGCACGCTTAATTTGGGAGTTCTTTGCCTACATTTAGTCCAAAAGATATCAAGTTGATGTTATTTCCTTCCTTCTTTATTCTCAATATATATTATCATTCTTTGGGCTCTTGGGGTATTACATTCTCCTCCCTTAAGCACACGACGTTCTCGTCATGCGACCTTACAACTAGTCCCAGATCTTCTCCCCTTTAGGGGCTATCATCTTAGAAGCCTGCCAGAAGCCACTCCTTGTACAGGCCCTCGAGACCCAGAGCCATTCCCTTTCCTCATCGGACCGCCTTCACCAAGGGTCAGCTTTGATCACTTGTAACATCCTGCATCGAGTGATAAAAATGATCAGAACAACTTATCCTGATGGACCTACACGAATTTCTCAAGGGTCACCCATTCTTAAACTTCCTCATCTCAAGCACACTTAATTCAGGAGTTATTTACCTATATTTAGTCCAAAAATATTTAATTAGTATTATTTTTTTTTTATTCTCGATATATATTATCATTCTCTATCTCCAGACTTTTGAAATATCACACATACCCTTGTGAGTCAACAAAGCAATTCTTGGGGGAAGAGACCAAAACACTAGAGAGGCCTTTCTTAAAACAAAGTAACAGCCCTTGAGAAGGAGCTTTAGCAAAGTGAGTTTGGTGGGGGAAAAGCAATGCAAAAGACCATGAAGGCTCAATTTGGGATTAAGGTGAGGTGAAGGCTCGATTTGGGATTAAGGTGAGGTGAGATCAATTAAATTATAAAAAAATGTTTGATAAATTTATTAAGTTAAGCTATAATAGTAAATGACTATTATAAAGAAGCTTGATCTATATTCTATTTTCCCTCCAAACTTCAAACCATGCTCTGATGATGAGATAATTGGGCTTTCAGGCTCATGGGCCAGGTGCAGAATTCAGGCAAACACATATTAACTTTACATTAATCTTTGGATTTACTGATTAAAAGTATATCAAGTTCACACACATTCAAGCTTAATGAGTTCCCATGTTTGCTTGACTTGAAACAATTTCGAATCAGATGTTATTTTAAATGTTGTAAATAACTTTATATAAATCAATGATTATATTGACCCTAAATTCATAGAATAAGAAATTTAATAGTTCAGTGTCATGTAAAGATCGATTAAAATATTCATAATCACCGTAAAAAAGTACCCTTTGAGAATCAAGTAAAAAATTGGGTAGGGCTTGTGAACAAGTTTACAAAACATATATGAGGCACAAAATGCTCAAAATGTTTATATATTATATAATCGTCATATATATATTTTTTTTAATTTCTATTAGTAGTCTTAAACGTAAACACTTTTAATAAAACTTAAATTTTAATAAAAGATTTGAGTGACGCAAGCTTTGCTTCTTGTTCTAATATTTCATCACTTTGAATGTAAGATTTTCCTAAAATTAAAGCACAGTTGTTGGTCTTTATTTTTTATTTTTCCAAATTCATTTGATTGGCATCTCAATGAATTGTAATCACGGTTATTATATTCAAACGGGGCAATGAAAGACAGAGACAGAAGGGATCAATTGCCTGTGTTCTTTCATTGTCCCCCCCATAAGCCTTGGTACTTGTGGATTAACCCAATTTCTTTGAGCTCATGGATTTGACTTTTGTTAACTACAAGATTGGCATTTTCTTATAGTAGAAAGTTCTAAAGTTTTTATAATTAAAATATAACAATTTGAACAAAATTAAACAAAGGGGGTTAAATAAATAGATAACGAGTGTTATATATTAAGTTGGTGTATTTTTTAAATGATTATATGTCGTATATTTTAGTAATTTTAAGAATTTAAATGAGAAAATTAATGATATTATTAAGAATGTTCTCTGGCAGGGTAATCATATTATAATATGTCATATACAAATCTTTTCCTCTTTCTTCAATAACAATCGAGTTGGAGACATAGGGAATCAAACTTCCATGCAGCATAGTCAGCACCACGTGTGCAACTTTAGATCTATTTGGGGATTAATACCCAGAAAAATTACCTTCGCTTAAAATTGTGAACTAAGCAAAGCCGGAAGATATCACTTTGAGATTTGAATATTCTTTACACACATTTTTCTAACACCTCGCATCGAGTGATAAAAAGATTCGAGACAATTTATCCTGATGGGCCTACGCGAACTTCTCAGGGGGGTCACTCATCCTTGAATTATCCCAAATCAAGCACGCTTAAGTTGGGAGTTATTTGCTTACATTCAACCCAAAAGAGATCCAACTGGTGTTGTTTTCTTCTTTACTTATTCTCGATATATATACTATCCTTATCTGAGCTCTTTGGGATATTACATACATCATGTCATCATCATGAGACCCACAGCTGCGAGTCATCTCTCTGCTATCGCTCTTCAATGACCAGGAGGCCCACCGCACTTATGAGCCCCTTAGTGGTTGCCCTCTGGGCAACCGATGTGGGATTTATGCCTCGGGGCCAATCGGCCCCCTAGCCCCCTCAGTGTGGGGGGTTGATGGGCGACACCCTTGAAGGGTTCCCACAAACAGCGCCAAATATTGACATACATTTTTGTAACACCCTGCATCAAGCGATAAGAAGGTCTAGGACAACTTATCCTAATGGGTCAACGCGAACTTCCCAGAGAGGGTCACCCATCCTTGGATTACCCCAGGTTAAGCAGGAGGGCGATTGGCCCCTAGGCATGAATCCCACATCGGTTGCCCAGAGGACAACCACTGAGGGTGGACAACCACTGAGGGGCTCATATGTGCGATGGGCCTACTGGTCGTTAAAAAGCGATAGTTGAGAGCTAACTCGTAGTTGTGGGCCCTATGATGATGACACGATGCGTGTAATACCCCAAATAGCCCAAATAAAAGTAGTATATATATCGAGAATAAGGAAGAAAACAACACCAGTTAGATACCTTTTGGGCTGAATGTAGACAAAGAACTTCCAAGTTAAGCGTGCTTGACCTGGGTAATTCAAGAATGGGTGACCGGCCCCTGAGAAGTTCGCATAGTCCCATCAAGATAAGTTGTCCTGAACCTTCTTATCGCTCGATGCAGAGTGTTACAAAAATGTGTGTCAACATTTGACGCCGTTTGTGGGAACCCTTCGAGGGTTCCGCCCATCACCCCCCCTCCACCCGCACTGAGGGGGCTAGGGGGCCGATTGGCCCCTAGGCATGAATCTCACATTGGTTACCCAGAGGGCAACTACTAAGGGGCTCATAAGTGTTGTGGACCTCCTGGTCGTTGAAGAGCGATAGCTGAGAGCTGACTTGCAGTTGTGGGCCCCGTTATGATAACACGATGTGTGTAATATCCCAAAGAGTCCAGATAAGGGTAGTATATATATCGAGAATAAGTAACGAAGAAAACAACACCAGCTGGATATCTTTTGGGCTGAATGTAGGCAAAGAACTTCCAAGTTAAGCGTGCTTGACCTGGGATAATTCAAGAATAGGTGACCCCCCTGGAAAGTTCGCATAGGCCCATCAAGATAAGTTGTCTCGGACCTTCTTATCGCTCGATGCGGGGTGTTACAAAAATGTGTGTCAACATTTGACGCCGTCTATGGGAACCCTTCGAGGGTACCGCCCATCACCCCTCCGCACTGAGAGGGCTAGGGGGCTGATTGGCCCCTGGCCATGAATCCCACATCAGTTGCCCAGAGGGCAATCACTGAGGGGCTCATAAGTGCGATGGGCCTCCTGGTCGTTGAAAAGCGATAGCTGAGAGCTGACTCGCAGCTGTGGGCCCTATGATAATGACACGATGTGTGTAATACCCCAAAGAGCCCAGATAAGAGTAGTATATATATCGAGAATAAGTAAAAAAAAAAAAAACAATGCCAGGTAGATACCTTTTGAATTGAATGTAGACAAAGAACTCCCAAGTTAAGCGTGCTTGATCTGGGATAATCCAAGGATGAGTGACCCCCTTGGGAAGTTCGTGTAGGCCCATTATGATAAGTTATCCCAAACCTTCTTATTGCTCGATACGAAGTGTTACAAAAATATATGTTAACAGATACAATTCCTAGTCTTGCTAATATTAAGTAGTCATATATCTTAGATGCAGTTCATAAATTTAAATAGAGTGATAAATGACATTATCAATGAAATGTTATCAAATTCTACGTTAACAAATTATCTTGATAATTTTTTTTCTCATTTTCTAAAGAAAGAAAGAAAAGATCAACTTCTTATTCTCTTCCACATATTCCGATATGTCCAAACACAGCCATAGTGCCTCAAACTAGAAACAACTTTTCCCAATTTTTTTTTTTTTAATTTTGCTTTTGTCTTTTTGTTGCATAAAAGAAAAATAAAAATTCTGAGGTGAAAGTTTGGCTGCTGGAATGCCAAGAAAGAATTGCTTTTACCTTTCATTTTGTTTTTAATGGTGTACAATTTTGCTGTGTTTTTGTGTATTTGGAGGTTCTTGTGTCAATCTTATGGTAATGTGTTCAACCAAGAGGCTCAAAATGCATTAACTACTGTGTTATTGATCTTTGCATTGTAGGTACTCTCTCTCTCTCTCTCTCTCTCTCTCTCTCATACAAAAGCTCAAAAAGGGGTGCATTATTGTGATATATATTACTTTATTTGAATGGTATTTCTTGTGTTTGTAAATCATTTCATGCAAACCAACAATAACCAACAAAGTCTTGGGTTTTGTTGGGGATTACATGGAGAGTGGCTTTTGGGTTTTGTCCACTGATTACAGGTTTGATGATGGTGAATATTCTATTTTGCTTCTATTGGCTTTAAATTACCATTTTCTATCACAGCAAAATAACGATGATGGGTTCATTTCCTTACCAGATTTTTTGGGATTTCTCTGGGATGATTCTTTAGGGTTCCGCAGATTTTGTTGGTAGCTGACGTTTGATTGTTCATTAAGATATTCTGCAGCATTATGTTCCTGATCTTCTCGCTTATTTATTCCTTTACTTGGAATAGATAATAAAGTAAGATACTCTTTGTCTACCGTTTTGGTGGGTTTTCTTCAACTGATACCAAGATGCTGTTTTCAGTTGCAGGTTTTTCAAACTTCAATGGTAAAATTATATCCCCCCACACACATATATATAGATGTGCATTATTTATTCCATTTCTAATTCATTTCTAATTTTGCATACGGGTTTGGAACTTGAAACTTTGAAGAGCATTTGGTGGTATGAATAAATATTCATGGTGGCGTATATTATAAAGAAAACAAAGAAACAGAGAGGAGAGAGTAAAGAGAAGTCAGTCTTGTGCTTGTGGGTGTCTCTGGTTGGGAATTATTTGTGTGTTCAAGAGAGTCTGTTGGCTATGTCT